>NW_026947720.1:0-293000 GCF_034190915.1 Cavia porcellus | reverse complement strand
GTAATGTGACACACACCCATACAATGCGCACCACCCCGTGATGTTTTTCTCACTCCTACTAGTGAATGTAATGTGACACACACCCATACAATGCGCACCACCCCGTGATGTTTTTCTCACTCCTACTAGTGAATGTAATGTAACACACACCCATACAATGCGCACCACCCCGTGATGTTTTTCTCACTCCTACTAGTGAATGTAATGTAACACACACCCATACAATGCGCACCACCGCGTGATGTTTTTCTCACTCCTACTAGTGAACGTAATGTAACACATAACCATACAATGCGCACCACCCCGTGATGTTTTTCTCACTCCTACTAGTGAATGTAATGTAACACACACCCATACAATGCGCACCACCCCGTGATGTTTTTCTCATTCCTACTAGTGAATCTAATGTAACACACACCCATACAATGTGCACCACCCCGTGATGTTTTTCAGAAACCTATCCTACATTGCCACTGCATATTCCCTGAATTCCCCATGCTGACCACCCCGCGGTGCTTTTCTCCATCTTACATTGCCACTCACTGCCTATCCTAATTCAGACCCTCCGATTCACACCACCCCGTGATGTTTTTCTCACTCCTAGTAATGAATGTAATGTAACACACACCCATACAATGCGCACCACCCCGTGATGTTTTTCTCACACCTACTAGTGAATGTAATGTAACACGCACCCATACAATGCGCACCACCCCGTGATGTTTTTCTCACTCCTACTAGTGAATGTAATGTAACACACACCCATACAATGCGCACCACCCCGTGATGTTTTTCTCACTCCTACTAGTGAATGTAATGTAACACACACCCATACAATGCGCACCACCCCGTGATGTTTTACTCACTCCTACTAGTGAATCTATTGTAACACACACCCATACAATGCACACCACCCCGTGATGTTTTTCTCACTCCTACTAGTGAATGTAATGTAACACACACCCATACAATGCGCACCACCCCGTGATGTTTTTCTCACTCCTACTAGTGAATGTAATGTAACACACACCCATACAATGCGCACCACCCCGTGATGTTTTTCTCACTCCTACTAGTGAATGTAATGTAACACACACCCATACAATGCGCACCACCCCGTGATGTTTTTCTCACTCCTACTAGTGAATGTAATGTAACACACACCCATACAATGCGCACCACCCCGTGATGTTTTTCTCACTCCTACTAGTGAATGTAATGTAACACACACCCATACAATGCGCACCACCCCGTGATGTTTTTCTCACTCCTACTAGTGAATGTAATGTAACACACAGCCATACAATGCGCACACCCCGTGATGTTTTTCTCACTCCTACTAGTGAATGTAATGTAACACACACCCATACAATGCGCACCACCCCGTGATGTTTTTCTCACTCCTACTAGTGAATGTAATGTAACACACACCCATACAATGCGCACCACCCCGTGATGTTTTTCTCACTCCTACTAGTGAATGTAATGTAACACACACCCATACAATGCGCACCACCCCGTGATGTTTTTCTCACTCCTACTAGTGAGTGTAATGTAACACACACCCATACAATGCGCACCACCCCGTGATGTTTTTCTCACTCCTACTAGTGAGTGTAATGTAACACACACCCATACAATGCGCACCACCCCGTGATGTTTTTCTCACTCCTACTAGTGAATGTAATGTAACACACACCCATACAATGCGCACCACCGCGTGATGTTTTTCTCACTCCTACTAGTGAATGTAATGTAACACACACCCATACAATGCGCACCACCCCGTGATGTTTTTCTCACTCCTACTAGTGAATCTAATGTAACACACACCCATACAATGCGCACCAACCCCTGATGTTTTTGTCACTCCTACTAGTGAATCTAATGTAACACACACCCAAACAATGTGCACAACCCCTTGATGATTTTCTCACTCCTACTAGTGAATGTAATGTAACACACACCCATACAATGCGCACCACCCGGTGATGTTTTTCTCACTCCTACTAGTGAATGTAATGTTACACACACCGATTCAATGCGCACCACCCCGTGATGTTTTTCTCACTCCTACTAGTGAATCTAATGTAACACACACCCATACAATGCGCACCACCCCGTGATGTTTTTCTCACTCCTACTAGTGAATGTAATGTAACACACACCCATACAATGCGCACCACCCCGTGATGTTTTTCTCACTCCTACTAGTGAATCTAATGTAACACACACCCATACAATGCGCACCACCCCGTGATGTTTTTCTCACTCCTACAAGTGAATCTAATGTAACACACACCCATACAATGCGCACCACCCCGTGATGTTTTTCTCACTCTTACTAGTGAATCTAATGTAACACACACCCATACAATGCGGACCACCCCGTGATGTTTTTGTCACTCCTACTAGTGAATGTAATGTAACACACACCCATACAATGCAGACCACCCCGTGATGTTTTTGTCACTCCTACTAGTGAATGTAATTTAACACACACCCATACAATGCGCACCACCCCGTGATGTTTTTCTCACTCCTACTAGTGAATGTAATGTAACACACACCCATACAATGCGCACCACCCCGTGATGTTTTTCTCACTGCTACTAGTGAATGTAAAATAAAACACACCCATACAATGCGCACCGCCCCGTGATGTTTTTCTCACTCCTACTAGTGAATGTAATGTAACACACACCCATACAATGCGGACCACCCCGTGATATTTTTCTCACTCTTACTAGTGAATGTAATGTAACACACACCCAAACAATGCGCACCACCCCGTGACGTTTTTCTCACTCCTACTAGTGAATGTAATGTAACACACAACCATGCAATGCGCACCACCCCGTGATCTTTTTCTCACTCCTACTAGTGAATGTAATGTAACACACACCCATACAATGGGCACCACCCCGTGATGTTTTTCTCACTCCTACTAGTGAATGTAATGTAACACGCACCCATACAATGCGCACCACCCCGTGATGTTTTTCTCACTCTTACTAGTGAATGTAATGTAACACGCACCCATACAATGCGCACCACCCCGTGATGTTTTTCTCACTCCTACTAGTGAATGTAATGTAACACGCACCCATACAATGCGCACCACCCCGTGATGTTTTTCTCACTCCTACTAGTGAATGTAATATAACACACACCCATACAATGCGCACCACCCCGTGATGTTTTTCTCATTCCTACTAGTGAATCTAATGTAACACACACCCATACAATGCGCAACACCCCGCGATGTTTTTCAGAAACCTATCCTACATTGCCCCTGCATGTTCCCTTACCTCCCCATGCTGACCACCCGCGGTGCTTTTCTCCATCCTACATTGCCACTCACTGCCTATCCTAATTCAGACCCTCTGATTCACACCACCCCATGATGTTTTTCTCACTCCTACTAGTGAATGTAATGTAACACACACCCATACAATGCGCACCACCCCGTGCTGTTTTTCTCACTCCTACTAGTGAATGTAATGTTACACACAACAATACAATGCGCACCACCCCGTGATGTTTTTGTCACTCCTACTAGTGAATGTAATGTAACACACACTCATACAGTGCGCACCACCCCGTGATGTTTTTCTCACTCCTACTAGTGAATGTAATGTAACACACACCTATACAGTGCGCACCACCCCGTGATGTTTTTCTCACTCATACTAGTGAATGTAATGTAACACACACCCATACAATGCGCACCACCCCGTGATGTTTTTCTCACTCCTACTAGTGTATGTAATGTAACACACACCCATACAATGCGCACCACCTCGTGATGTTTTTCTCACTGCTACTAGTGAATGTAATGTAACACACACCCATACAATGCGCACCACCCCATGATGATTTTCTCACTCCTACGAGTGAATGTAATGTAACACACACACATACAATGCACACCACCCCGTGATGTTTTTCTCACTCCTACTAGTGAATGTAATATAACACACACCCGAACAATGCGCACCACCCCTTGATGTTTTTCTCACTCCTACTAGTGAATGTAATGTAACACACACCCATACAATGCGCACCACACCGTGAGGTTTTTCTCACTGTAACTAGTGAATGTAATGTAACACACACCCATACAATGCGCACCACCCTGTGATGTTTTTCTCACTCCTACTAGTGAATCTAATGTAACACACACCCATACAATGCGCACCACCTCGTGATGTTTTTCTCACTCCTACTAGTGAATGTAATGTAACACACACCCATACAATGCGCACCACACCGTGAGGTTTTTCTCACTGTAACTAGTGAATGTAATGTAACACACACCCATACAATGCGCACCACCCCGTGATGTTTTTCTCACTCCTACTAGTGAATGTAATGTAACACACACCCATACAATGCGCACCACCCCGTGATGTTTTTCTCACTCCTACTAGTGAATGTAATGTAACACACACCCATACAATGCGCACCACCCCGTGATGTTTTTCTCACTCCTACTAGTGAATGTAATGTAACACACACCCATACAATGCGCACCACCCCGTGATGTTTTTCTCACTCCTACTAGTGAATGTAATGTAACACACACCCATACAATGCGCACCACCCCGTGATGTTTTTCTCACTCCTACTAGTGAATCTAAAGTAACACACACCCATACAATGCGCACCACCCCGTGATGTTTTTCACACTCCTACAAGTGAATGTAATGTAACACACACCCATACAATGCGCACCACCCCGTGATGTTTTTCTCACTCCTCCTAGGGAATGTAATGTAAAACACACCCATACAATGCGCACCACCCCGTGATGTTTTTCTCACTGCTACTAGTGAATATAATGTAACACACACCTATACAATGCGCACCACCCCGTGATGTTTTTCTCACTCCTACTAGTGAATGTAATGTAACACACACCCATACAATGCGAACCACCCCGTGATGTTTTTCTCACTCCTACTAGTGAATGTAATGTAACACACACCCATACAATGCGCACCACCCCGTGATGTTTTTCGCACTCCTACTAATGAATCTAATGTAACACACACCCATACAATGCGCACCACCCTGCGATGTTTTTCAGAAACCTATCCTACATTGCCATTGCATGTTCCCTGACCTCCCCATGCTGACCACCCCGCAGTACTTTTCTCCATCCTACATTGCCACTCACTGCCTATCCTAATTCAGACCCTCCGATTCACACCACCCCGTGATGTTTTTCTCACTCCTAGTAGTGAATGTAATGTAACACCCACCCATACAATGCGCACCACCCCGTGATGTTTTTCTCACTCCTACTAGTGAATGTAATGTAACACACACCCATACAATGCGCACCCCCCCTGATGTTTTTCTCACTCTTATTAGTGAATGTAATGTAACACACACCCATACAATGCGCACTAACCCGTGATGTTTTTCTCACTCCTACTAGTGAATCTAATGTAACACACACCCATACAATGCGCACCACCTCGTGATGTTTTTCTCACTCCTACTAGTGAATGTAATGTAACACACACCCATACAATGCGCACCACACCGTGAGGTTTTTCTCACTGTAACTAGTGAATGTAATGTAACACACACCCATACAATGCGCACCACCCCGTGATGTTTGTCTCACTCCTACTAGTGAATGTAATGTAACACACACCCATACAATGCGCACCACCCCGTGATGTTTTTCTCACTCCTACTAGTGAATGTAATGTAACACACACCCATACAATGCGCACCACCCCGTGATGTTTTTCTCACTCCTACTAGTGAATGTAATGTAACATACACCCATACAATGCGCACCACCCCGTGATGTTTTTCTCACTCCTACTAGTGAATGTAATGTAACACACACCCATACAATGCGCACCACCCCGTGATGTTTTTCTCACTCCTACTAGTGAATCTAATGTAACACACACCCATACAATGCGCACCACCCCGTGATGTTTTTCACACTCCTACAAGTGAATGTAATGTAACACACACCCATACAATGCGCACCACCCCGTGATGTTTTTCTCACTCCTCCTAGGGAATGTAATGTAAAACACACCCATACAATGCGCACCACCCCGTGATGTTTTTCTCACTGCTACTAGTGAATATAATGTAACACACACCTATACAATGCGCACCACCCCGTGATGTTTTTCTCACTCCTACTAGTGAATGTAATGTAACACACACCCATACAATGCGAACCACCCCGTGATGTTTTTCTCACTCCTACTAGTGAATGTAATGTAACACACACCCATACAATGCGCACCACCCCGTGATGTTTTTCGCACTCCTACTAATGAATCTAATGTAACACACACCCATACAATGCGCACCACCCTGCGATGTTTTTCAGAAACCTATCCTACATTGCCATTGCATGTTCCCTGACCTCCCCATGCTGACCACCCCGCAGTACTTTTCTCCATCCTACATTGCCACTCACTGCCTATCCTAATTCAGACCCTCCGATTCACACCACCCCGTGATGTTTTTCTCACTCCTAGTAGTGAATGTAATGTAACACCCACCCATACAATGCGCACCACCCCGTGATGTTTTTCTCACTCCTACTAGTGAATGTAATGTAACACACACCCATACAATGCGCACCACACCGTGATGTTTTTCTCACTCCTACTAGTGAATGTAATGTAACACACACCCATACAATGCGCACCACCCCGTGATGTTTTTCTCACTCCTACTAGTGAATGTAATGTAACACACACCCATACAATGCGAACCACCCCGTGATGTTTTTCTCACTCCTACTAGTGAATGTAATGTAACACACACCCATACAATGCGCACCACCTCGTGATGTTTTTCTCACTGCTACTAGTGAATGTAATGTAACACACACCCATACAATGCGAACCACCTCGTGATGTTTTTCTCACTCCTACTAGTGAATGTAATGTAACACACACCCATACAATGCGCACCACCCCGTGATGTTTTTCTCACTCCTACTAGTGAATGTAATGTAACACACACCCATACAATGCGCACCACCCCGCGATGTTTTTCAGAAACCTATCCTACATTGCCACTGCATGTTCCCTGACCTCCCCATGCTGACCACCCCGCGGTACTTTTCTTCATCCTACATTGCCACTCACTGCCTATCCTAATTCAGACCCTCCGATTCACACCACCCCGTGATGTTTTTCTCACTCCTAGTAGTGAATGTAATGTAACACCCACCCATACAATGCGCACCACCCCGTGATGTTTTTCTCACTCCTACTAGTGAATGTAATGTAACACACACCCATACAATGCGCACCACCCCGTGATGTTTTTCTAACTCCTACTAGTGAATGTAATGTAACACACACCCATACAATGCGAACCACCTCGTGATGTTTTTCTCACTCCTACTAGTGAATGTAATGTAACACACACCCATACAATGTGCACCACCCCGTGATGTTTTTCTCACTCCTACTAGTGAATCTAATGTAACACACACCCATACAATGCGCACCACCACGCGATGTTTTTCAGAAACCTATCCTACATTGCCACTGCATGTTCCCTGACCTCCCCATGCTGACCACCCCGCAGTGCTTTTCTCCATCCTACATTGCCACTCACTGCCTATCCTAATTCAGACCCTCTGATTCACACCACCCCGTGATGTTTTTCTCACTCCTACTAGTGAATGTAATGTAACACACACCCATACAATGCGCACCACCCCGTGATGTTTTTCTCACTCCTATTAGTGAATGTAATGTAACACACACCCATACAATGCGCACCACCCCGTGATGTTTTTCACTCCTACTAGTGAATCTAATGTAACACACACCCATACAATGCGCACCACCCCATGTTGATTTTCTCACTCCTACTAGTGAATGTAATGTAACACACACCCATACAATGCGCACCACCCCGTGATGTTTTTCTCACTCCTACTAGTGAATGTAATGTAACACACACCCATACAATGCGCACCACCCCGTGATGTTTTTCTCACTCCTACTAGTGAATGTAATGTGACACACACCCATACAATGCGCACCACCCCGTGATGTTTTTCTCACTCCTACTAGTGAATGTAATGTAACACACACCCATACAATGCGCACCACCCCGTGATGTTTTTCTCACTCCTACTAGTGAATGTAATGTAACACACACCCATACAATGCGCACCACCCCGTGATGTTTTTCTCACTCCTACTAGTGAATGTAATGTAACACACACCCATACAATGCGCACCACCCCGTGATGTTTTACTCACTCCTACTAGTGAATCTATTGTAACACACACCCATACAATGCACACCACCCCGTGATGTTTTTCTCACTCCTACTAGTGAATGTAATGTAACACACACCCATACAATGCGCACCACCCCGTGATGTTTTTCTCACTCCTACTAGTGAATGTAATGTAACACACACCCATGCAATGCGCACCACCCCGTGATGTTTTTCTCACTCCTACTAGTGAATGTAATGTAACACACACCCATACAATGCGCACCACCCCGTGATGTTTTTCTCACTCCTACTAGTGAATGTAATGTAACACACACCCATACAATGCGCACCACCCCGTGATGTTTTTCTCACTCCTACTAGTGAATGTAATGTAACACACACCCATACAATGCGCACCACCCCGTGATGTTTTTCTCACTCCTACTAGTGAATGTAATGTAACACACAGCCATACAATGCGCACACCCCGTGATGTTTTTCTCACTCCTACTAGTGAATGTAATGTAACACACACCCATACAATGCGCACCACCCCGTGATGTTTTTCTCACTCCTACTAGTGAATGTAATGTAACACACACCCATACAATGCGCACCACCCCGTGATGTTTTTCTCACTCCTACTAGTGAATGTAATGTAACACACACCCATACAATGCGCACCACCCCGTGATGTTTTTCTCACTCCTACTAGTGAGTGTAATGTAACACACACCCATACAATGCGCACCACCCCGTGATGTTTTTCTCACTCCTACTAGTGAATGTAATGTAACACACACCCATACAATGCGCACCACCCCGTGATGTTTTTCTCACTCCTACTAGTGAATCTAATGTAACACACACCCATACAATGCGCACCAACCCCTGATGTTTTTGTCACTCCTACTAGTGAATCTAATGTAACACACACCCAAACAATGTGCACAACCCCTTGATGATTTTCTCACTCCTACTAGTGAATCTAATGTAACACACACCCATACAATGCGCACCACCCCGTGATGTTTTTCTCACTCCTACTAGTGAATGTAATGTAACACACACCCATACAATGCGCACCACCCCGTGATGTTTTTCTCACTCCTACTAGTGAATCTAATGTAACACACACCCATACAATGCGCACCACCTCGTGATGTTTTTCTCACTCCTACTAGTGAATGTAATGTAACACACACCCATACAATGCGCACCACACCGTGAGGTTTTTCTCACTGTAACTAGTGAATGTAATGTAACACACACCCATACAATGCGCACCACCCCGTGATGTTTTTCTCACTCCTACTAGTGAATGTAATGTAACACACACCCATACAATGCGCACCACCCCGTGATGTTTTTCTCACTCCTACTAGTGAATGTAATGTAACACACACCCATACAATGCGCACCACCCCGTGATGTTTTTCTCACTCCTACTAGTGAATGTAATGTAACACACACCCATACAATGCGCACCACCCCGTGATGTTTTTCTCACTCCTACTAGTGAATGTAATGTAACACACACCCATACAATGCGCACCACCCCGTGATGTTTTTCTCACTCCTACTAGTGAATCTAAAGTAACACACACCCATACAATGCGCACCACCCCGTGATGTTTTTCACACTCCTACAAGTGAATGTAATGTAACACACACCCATACAATGCGCACCACCCCGTGATGTTTTTCTCACTCCTCCTAGGGAATGTAATGTAAAACACACCCATACAATGCGCACCACCCCGTGATGTTTTTCTCACTGCTACTAGTGAATATAATGTAACACACACCTATACAATGCGCACCACCCCGTGATGTTTTTCTCACTCCTACTAGTGAATGTAATGTAACACACACCCATACAATGCGAACCACCCCGTGATGTTTTTCTCACTCCTACTAGTGAATGTAATGTAACACACACCCATACAATGCGCACCACCCCGTGATGTTTTTCGCACTCCTACTAATGAATCTAATGTAACACACACCCATACAATGCGCACCACCCTGCGATGTTTTTCAGAAACCTATCCTACATTGCCATTGCATGTTCCCTGACCTCCCCATGCTGACCACCCCGCAGTACTTTTCTCCATCCTACATTGCCACTCACTGCCTATCCTAATTCAGACCCTCCGATTCACACCACCCCGTGATGTTTTTCTCACTCCTAGTAGTGAATGTAATGTAACACCCACCCATACAATGCGCACCACCCCGTGATGTTTTTCTCACTCCTACTAGTGAATGTAATGTAACACACACCCATACAATGCGCACCCCCCCTGATGTTTTTCTCACTCTTATTAGTGAATGTAATGTAACACACACCCATACAATGCGCACTAACCCGTGATGTTTGTCTCACTCCTACTAGTGAATCTAATGTAACACACACCCATACAATGCGCACCACCTCGTGATGTTTTTCTCACTCCTACTAGTGAATGTAATGTAACACACACCCATACAATGCGCACCACACCGTGAGGTTTTTCTCACTGTAACTAGTGAATGTAATGTAACACACACCCATACAATGCGCACCACCCCGTGATGTTTTTCTCACTCCTACTAGTGAATGTAATGTAACACACACCCATACAATGCGCACCACCCCGTGATGTTTTTCTCACTCCTACTAGTGAATGTAATGTAACACACACCCATACAATGCGCACCACCCCGTGATGTTTTTCTCACTCCTACTAGTGAATGTAATGTAACATACACCCATACAATGCGCACCACCCCGTGATGTTTTTCTCACTCCTACTAGTGAATGTAATGTAACACACACCCATACAATGCGCACCACCCCGTGATGTTTTTCTCACTCCTACTAGTGAATCTAATGTAACACACACCCATACAATGCGCACCACCCCGTGATGTTTTTCACACTCCTACAAGTGAATGTAATGTAACACACACCCATACAATGCGCACCACCCCGTGATGTTTTTCTCACTCCTCCTAGGGAATGTAATGTAAAACACACCCATACAATGCGCACCACCCCGTGATGTTTTTCTCACTGCTACTAGTGAATATAATGTAACACACACCTATACAATGCGCACCACCCCGTGATGTTTTTCTCACTCCTACTAGTGAATGTAATGTAACACACACCCATACAATGCGAACCACCCCGTGATGTTTTTCTCACTCCTACTAGTGAATGTAATGTAACACACACCCATACAATGCGCACCACCCCGTGATGTTTTTCGCACTCCTACTAATGAATCTAATGTAACACACACCCATACAATGCGCACCACCCTGCGATGTTTTTCAGAAACCTATCCTACATTGCCATTGCATGTTCCCTGACCTCCCCATGCTGACCACCCCGCAGTACTTTTCTCCATCCTACATTGCCACTCACTGCCTATCCTAATTCAGACCCTCCGATTCACACCACCCCGTGATGTTTTTCTCACTCCTAGTAGTGAATGTAATGTAACACCCACCCATACAATGCGCACCACCCCGTGATGTTTTTCTCACTCCTACTAGTGAATGTAATGTAACACACACCCATACAATGCGCACCACACCGTGATGTTTTTCTCACTCCTACTAGTGAATGTAATGTAACACACACCCATACAATGCGCACCACATCGTGATGTTTTTCTCACTCCTACTAGTGAATGTAATGTAACACACACCCATACAATGCGCACCCCCCCTGATGTTTTTCTCACTCTTATTAGTGAATGTAATGTAACACACACCCATACAATGCGCACTAACCCGTGATGTTTTTCTCACTCCTACTAGTGAATCTAATGTAACACACACCCATACAATGCGCACCACCTCGTGATGTTTTTCTCACTCCTACTAGTGAATGTAATGTAACACACACCCATACAATGCGCACCACACCGTGAGGTTTTTCTCACTGTAACTAGTGAATGTAATGTAACACACACCCATACAATGCGCACCACCCCGTGATGTTTTTCTCACTCCTACTAGTGAATGTAATGTAACACACACCCATACAATGCGCCCCACCCCGTGATGTTTTTCTCACTCCTACTAGTGAATGTAATGTAACACACACCCATACAATGCGCACCACCCCGTGATGTTTTTCTCACTCCTACTAGTGAATGTAATGTAACATACACCCATACAATGCGCACCACCCCGTGATGTTTTTCTCACTCCTACTAGTGAATGTAATGTAACACACACCCATACAATGCGCACCACCCCGTGATGTTTTTCTCACTCCTACTAGTGAATCTAATGTAACACACACCCATACAATGCGCACCACCCCGTGATGTTTTTCACACTCCTACAAGTGAATGTAATGTAACACACACCCATACAATGCGCACCACCCCGTGATGTTTTTCTCACTCCTCCTAGGGAATGTAATGTAAAACACACCCATACAATGCGCACCACCCCGTGATGTTTTTCTCACTGCTACTAGTGAATATAATGTAACACACACCTATACAATGCGCACCACCCCGTGATGTTTTTCTCACTCCTACTAGTGAATGTAATGTAACACACACCCATACAATGCGAACCACCCCGTGATGTTTTTCTCACTCCTACTAGTGAATGTAATGTAACACACCCCCATACAATGCGCACCACCCCGTGATGTTTTTCGCACTCCTACTAATGAATCTAATGTAACACACACCCATACAATGCGCACCACCCTGCGATGTTTTTCAGAAACCTATCCTACATTGCCATTGCATGTTCCCTGACCTCCCCATGCTGACCACCCCGCAGTACTTTTCTCCATCCTACATTGCCACTCACTGCCTATCCTAATTCAGACCCTCCGATTCACACCACCCCGTGATGTTTTTCTCACTCCTAGTAGTGAATGTAATGTAACACCCACCCATACAATGCGCACCACCCCGTGATGTTTTTCTCACTCCTACTAGTGAATGTAATGTAACACACACCCATACAATGCGCACCACACCGTGATGTTTTTCTCACTCCTACTAGTGAATGTAATGTAACACACACCCATACAATGCGCACCACCTCATGATGTTTTTCTCACTCCTACTAGTGAATGTAATGTAACACACACCCATACAATGCGCACCCCCCCTGATGTTTTTCTCACTCTTATTAGTGAATGTAATGTAACACACACCCATACAATGCGCACTAACCCGTGATGTTTTTCTCACTCCTACTAGTGAATCTAATGTAACACACACCCATACAATGCGCACCACCACGCGATGTTTTTCAGAAACCTATCCTACATTGCCACTGCATGTTCCCTGACCTCCCCATGCTACCACCCCGCAGTGCTTTTCTCCATCCTACATTGCCACTCACTGCCTATCCTAATTCAGATCCTCCGATTCACACCACCCCGTGATGTTTTTCTCACTCCTACTAGTGAATGTAATGTAACACACACCCATACAATGCGCACCACCCCGTGATGTTTTTCTCAGTCCTATTAGTGAATGTAATGTAACACACACCCATACAATGCGCACCACCCCGTGATGTTTTTGTCACTGCTACTAGTGAATGTAATGTAACACACACCCATACAATGCGCACCACCCCGTGATGTTTTTCTCACTCCTACTAGTGAATGTAATGTAACACACACCCATACAATGCGCACCACCCCGTGATGTTTTTCTCACTCCTACTAGTGAATGTAATGTAACACGCACCCATACAATGCTCACCACCCCGTGATGTTTTTCTCACTCCTACTAGTGAATGTAATGTAACACACACCCATACAATGCGCACCACCCCGTGATGTTTTTCTCACTCCTACTAGTGAATGTAATGTAACACACACCCATACAATGCGCACCACCCCGTGATGTTTTTCTCACTCCTACTAGTGAATGTAATGTAACACACACCCATACAATGCGCACCACCCCGTGATGTTTTTCTCACTCCTACTAGTGAATGAAATGTAACACACACCCATACAATGCGCACCACCCCGTGATGTTTTTCTCACTCCTCCTAGTGAATGTAATGTAACACACACCCATACAATGCGCACCACCCCGTGATGTTTTTCTCACTCCTACTAGTGAATGTAATGTAACACACACCCATACAATGCGCACCACCCCGTGATGTTTTTCTCACTGCTACTAGTGAATGTAATGTAACAAACACCCATACAATGCGCACCACCCCGTGTTGATTTTCTCACTCCTATTAGTGAATGTAATGTAACACACACCCATACAATGCGCACCACCCCGTGATGTTTTTCTCACTCTTACTAGTGAATGTAATGTAACACACACCCATACAATGCGCACCACCCCGTGATGTTTTTCTCACTCCTACTAGTGAATGTAATGTAACACACACCCATACAATGCGCACCACCCCGTGATGTTTTTCTCACTCCTACTAGTGAATGTAATGTAACACACACCCATACAATGCGCACCACCCCGTGATGTTTTTCTCACTCCTACTAGTGAATGTAATGTAACACACACCCATACAATGCGCACCACCCCGTGATGTTTTTCTCACTCCTACTAGTGAATGTAATGTAACACACACCCATACAATGCGCACCACCCCGTGATGTTTTTCTCATTCCTAGTAGTGAATCTAATGTAACACACACCCATACAATGCGCACCACCCCGCGATGTTTTTCAGAAACCTATCCTACATTGCCAGTGCATATTCCCTAAATTCCCCATGCTGACCACCCCGCGGTGCTTTTCTCCATCTTACATTGCCACTCACTGCCTATCCTAATTCAGACCCTCCGATTCACACCACCCCGTGAGGTTTTTCTCACTCCTAGTAGTGAATGTAATGTAACACACACCCATACAATGCGCACCACACCGTGATGTTTTTCTCACACCTACTAGTGAATGTAATGTAACACGCACCCATACAATGCGCACCACCCCGTGATGTTTTTCTCACTCCTAGTAGTGAATGTAATGTAACACACACTCATACAATGCGCACCACCCCGTGATGTTTTTCTCACTCCTACTAGTGAATGTAATGTAACACACACCCATACAATGGGCACCACCCCGTGATGTTTTTCTCACTCCTACTAGTGAATGTAATGTAACACACACCCATACAATGCGCACCACCCCGTGATGTTTTTCTCACTCCTACTAGTGAATGTAATGTAACACACACCCATACAATGCGCACCACCCCTTGATGTTTTTCTCACTCCTACTAGTGAATGTAATGTAACACACACCCATACAATGCGCACCACCCCGTGATATTTTTCTCACTCCTACTAGTGAATGTAATGTAACACACACCCAAACAATGCGCACCACCCCGTGACGTTTTTCTCACTCCTACTAGTGAATGTAATGTAACACACAAGCATGCAATGCGCACCACCCCGTGATCTTTTTCTCACTCCTACTAGTGAATGTAATGTAACACACACCCATACAATGCGCACCACCCCGTGATATTTTTCTCACTCCTACTAGTGAATGTAATGTAACACACACCCATACAATGTGCACCACCCCGTGATGTTTTTCTCACTCCTACTAGTGAATGTAATGTAACACACACCCATACAATGCGCACCACCCCGTGATGTTTTTCTCACTTCTACTATTGAATCTAATGTAACACACACCCATACAATGCGCACCACCCCACGATGTTTTTCAGAAACCTATCCTACATTGCCACTGCATGTTCCCTGACCTCACCATGCTGACCACGCCGCGGTGCTTTTCTCCATCTTACATTGCCACTCACTGCCTATCCTAATTCAGACCCTCCGATTAACACCACCCCGTGATGTTTTTCTCACTCCTAGTTGTGAATGTAATGTATCACACACCCATACAATGCGCACCACCCCGTGATCTTTTTCTCACTCCTACTAGTGAATGTAATGTAACACACACCCATACAATGCGCACCCCCCCTGATGTTTTTCTCACTCCTATTATTGAATGTAATGTAACACACACCCATACAATGCGCACCACCCCGTGATGTTTTTCTCACTCCTACTAGTGAATCTAATGTAACACACACCCATACAATGCGCACCACCCCGCGATGTTTTTCAGAAACCTATCCTACATTGCCACTGCATGTTCCCTGACCTCCCCATGCTGACCATCCCGCTGTGCTTTTCTCCATCCTACATTGCCACTCACTGCCTATCCTAATTCAGACCCTCCGATTCACACCACCCCGTGATGTTTTTCTCACTCCTACTAGTGAATGTAATGTAACACACACCCATACAATGCGCACCTCCCCGTGATGTTTTTCTCACTCCTATTAGTGAATGCAATGTTACACACACCCATACAATGCGCACCACCCCGTGATGTTTTTCTCACTGCTACTAGTGAATGTAATGTAACACACACCCATACAATGCGCACCACCCCGTGATGTTTTTCTCACTCCTACTAGTGAATGTAATGTAACACACACCCATACAATGCGCACCACACCGTGATGTTTTTCTCACACCTACTAGTGAATGTAATGTAACACGCACCCATACAATGCTCACCACCCCGTGATGTTTTTCTCACTCCTAGTAGTGAATGTAATGTAACACACACCCATACAATGCGCACCACCCCGTGATGTTTTTCTCACTCCTACTAGTGAATTTAATGTAACACACACCCATACAATGCGCACCACCCCGTGATGTTTTTCTCACTCCTACTAGTGAATGTAATGTAACACACACCCATACAATGCGCACCACCCCGTGATGTTTTTCTCACTCCTACTAGTGAATGTAATGTAACACACACCCATACAATGCGCACCACCCCGTGATGTTTTTCTCACTCCTACTAGTGAATGTAATGTAACACACACCCATACAATGCGCACCACCCCGTGATGTTTTTCTCACTCCTACTAGTGAATGTAATGTAACACACACCCATACAATGCGCACCACCCCGTGATGTTTTTCTCATTCCTAGTAGTGAATCTAATGTAACACACACCCATACAATGCGCACCACCCCGCGATGTTTTTCAGAAACCTATCCTACATTGCCAGTGCATATTCCCTAAATTCCCCATGCTGACCACCCCGCGGTGCTTTTCTCCATCTTACATTGCCACTCACTGCCTATCCTAATTCAGACCCTCCGATTCACACCACCCCGTGAGGTTTTTCTCACTCCTAGTAGTGAATGTAATGTAACACACACCCATACAATGCGCACCACACCGTGATGTTTTTCTCACACCTACTAGTGAATGTAATGTAACACGCACCCATACAATGCGCACCACCCCGTGATGTTTTTCTCACTCCTAGTAGTGAATGTAATGTAACACACACTCATACAATGCGCACCACCCCGTGATGTTTTTCTCACTCCTACTAGTGAATGTAATGTAACACACACCCATACAATGGGCACCACCCCGTGATGTTTTTCTCACTCCTACTAGTGAATGTAATGTAACACACACCCATACAATGCGCACCACCCCGTGATGTTTTTCTCACTCCTACTAGTGAATGTAATGTAACACACACCCATACAATGCGCACCACCCCTTGATGTTTTTCTCACTCCTACTAGTGAATGTAATGTAACACACACCCATACAATGCGCACCACCCCGTGATATTTTTCTCACTCCTACTAGTGAATGTAATGTAACACACACCCAAACAATGCGCACCACCCCGTGACGTTTTTCTCACTCCTACTAGTGAATGTAATGTAACACACAAGCATGCAATGCGCACCACCCCGTGATCTTTTTCTCACTCCTACTAGTGAATGTAATGTAACACACACCCATACAATGCGCACCACCCCGTGATATTTTTCTCACTCCTACTAGTGAATGTAATGTAACACACACCCATACAATGTGCACCACCCCGTGATGTTTTTCTCACTCCTACTAGTGAATGTAATGTAACACACACCCATACAATGCGCACCACCCCGTGATGTTTTTCTCACTTCTACTATTGAATCTAATGTAACACACACCCATACAATGCGCACCACCCCACGATGTTTTTCAGAAACCTATCCTACATTGCCACTGCATGTTCCCTGACCTCCCCATGCTGACCACGCCGCGGTGCTTTTCTCCATCTTACATTGCCACTCACTGCCTATCCTAATTCAGACCCTCCGATTCACACCACCCCGTGATGTTTTTCTCACTCCTAGTTGTGAATGTAATGTATCACACACCCATACAATGCGCACCACCCCGTGATCTTTTTCTCACTCCTACTAGTGAATGTAATGTAACACACACCCATACAATGCGCACCCCCCCTGATGTTTTTCTCACTCCTATTATTGAATGTAATGTAACACACACCCATACAATGCGCACCACCCCGTGATGTTTTTCTCACTCCTACTAGTGAATCTAATGTAACACACACCCATACAATGCGCACCACCCCGCGATGTTTTTCAGAAACCTATCCTACATTGCCACTGCATGTTCCCTGACCTCCCCATGCTGACCATCCCGCTGTGCTTTTCTCCATCCTACATTGCCACTCACTGCCTATCCTAATTCAGACCCTCCGATTCACACCACCCCGTGATGTTTTTCTCACTCCTACTAGTGAATGTAATGTAACACACACCCATACAATGCGCACCTCCCCGTGATGTTTTTCTCACTCCTATTAGTGAATGCAATGTTACACACACCCATACAATGCGCACCACCCCGTGATGTTTTTCTCACTGCTACTAGTGAATGTAATGTAACACACACCCATACAATGCGCACCACCCCGTGATGTTTTTCTCACTCCTACTAGTGAATGTAATGTAACACACACCCATACAATGCGCACCACACCGTGATGTTTTTCTCACACCTACTAGTGAATGTAATGTAACACGCACCCATACAATGCTCACCACCCCGTGATGTTTTTCTCACTCCTAGTAGTGAATGTAATGTAACACACACCCATACAATGCGCACCACCCCGTGATGTTTTTCTCACTCCTACTAGTGAATTTAATGTAACACACACCCATACAATGCGCACCACCCCGTGATGTTTTTCTCACTCATACTAGTGAATGTAATGTAACACACACCCATACAATGCGCACCACCCCGTGATGTTTTTCTCACTCCTACTAGTGAATGTAATGTAACACACACCCATACAATGCGCACCACCCCGTGATGTTTTTCTCACTCCTACTAGTGAATGCAATGTAACACACACCCATACAATGCGCACCACCCCGTGATGTTTTTCTCACTCCTACTAGTGAATGTAATGTAACACACACCCATACAATGCGCACCACCCCGTGATGTTTTTCTCACTCCTACTAGTGAATGTAATGTAACACACACCCATACAATGCGCACCACATCGTGATGTTTTTCTCACTCCTACTAGTGAATGTAATGTAACACACACCCATACAATGCGCACCACACCGTGATGTTTTTCTCAATCCTACTAGTGAATGTAATGTAACACACACCCATACAATGCGCACCACGCCGTGATGTATTTCTCACTCCTACTAGTGAATGTAATGTAACACAAACCCATACAATGCGCACCAACCCGTGATGTTTTACTCACTCCTACTAGTGAATCTATTGTAACACACACCCATTCAATGCGCACCACCCCGTGATGTTTTTCTCACTCCTACTAGTGAATGTAATGTAACACACACCCATACATTGGGCACCACCCCGTGATGTTTTTCTCACTCCTACTAGTGAATGTAATGTAACACACACCCATACAATGCGCACCACCCCGTGATGTTTTTCTCACTCCTACTAGTGAATGTAATGTAACACACACCCATACAATGCGCACAACCCCGTGATGTTTTTCTCACTCCTACTAGTGAATGTAATGTAACACACACCCATACAATGCGCACCACCCCGTGATATTTTTCTCACTCCTACTAGTGAATGTAATGTAACACACACCCAAACAATGCGCACCACCCCGTGACGTTTTTCTCACTCCTACTAGTGAATGTAATGTAACACACAACCATGCAATGCGCACCACCCCGTGATCTTTTTCTCTCTCCTACTAGTGAATGTAATGTAACACACACCCATACAATGCACACCACCCCGTGATATTTTTCTCACTCCTACTAGTGAATGTAATGTAACACACACCCATACAATGTGCACCACCCCGTGATGTTTTTCTCACTCCTACTAGTGAATGTAATGTAACACACACCCATACAATGCGCACCACCCCGTGATGTTTTTCTCACTTCTACTATTGAATCTAATGTAACACACACCCATACAATGCGCACCACCCCACGATGTTTTTCAGAAACCTATCCTACATTGCCACTGCATGTTCCCTGACCTCCCCATGCTGACCACCCCGCGGTGCTTTTCTCCATCTTACATTGCCACTCACTACCTATCCTAATTCAGACCCTCCGATTCACACCACCCCGTGATGTTTTTCTCACTCCTAGTTGTGAATGTAATGTATCACACACCCATACAATGCGCACCACCCCGTGATCTTTTTCTCACTCCTACTAGTGAATGTAATGTAACACACACCCATACAATGCGCACCCCCCCTGATGTTTTTCTCACTCCTATTAGTGAATGTAATGTAACACACAGCCATACAATGCGCACCACCCCGTGATGTTTTTCTCACTCCTACTAGTGAATCTAATGTAACACACACCCATACAATGCGCACCACCCCGCGATGTTTTTCAGAAACCTATCCTACATTGCCACTGCATGTTCCCTGACCTCCCCATGCTGACCATCCCGCAGTGCTTTTCTCCATCCTACATTGCCACTAACTGCCTATCCTAATTCAGACCCTCCGATTCACACCACCCCGTGATGTTTTTCTCACTCCTACTAGTGAATGTAATGTAACACACACCCATACAATGCGCACCTCCCCGTGATGTTTTTCTCACTCCTATTAGTGAATGCAATGTAACACACACCCATACAATGCGCACCACCCCGTGATGTTTTTCTCACTGCTACTAGTGAATGTAATGTAACACACACCCATACAATGCGCACCACCCCGTGATGTTTTTCTCACTCCTACTAGTGAATGTAATGTAACACACACCCATACAATGCGCACCACCCCGTGATGTTTTTCTCACTCCTACTAGTGAATGCAATGTAACACACACCCATACAATGCGCACCACCCCGTGATGTTTTTCTCACTCCTACTAGTGAATGTAATGTAACACACACCCATACAATGCGCACCACCCCGTGATGTTTTTCTCACTCCTATTAGTGAATGTAATGTAACACACACCCATACAATGCGCACCACATCGTGATGTTTTTCTCACTCCTACTAGTGAATGTAATGTAACACACACCCATACAATGCGCCCCACACCGTGATGTTTTTCTCAATCCTACTAGTGAATGTAATGTAACACACACCCATACAATGCGCACCACCCCGTGATGTATTTCTCACTCCTACTAGTGAATGTAATGTAACACAAACCCATACAATGCGCACCAACCCGTGATGTTTTACTCACTCCTACTAGTGAATCTATTGTAACACACACCCATAAAATGCGCACCACCCCGTGATGTTTTTCTCACTCCTACTAGTGAATGTAATGTAACACACACCCATACAATGGGCACCACCCTGTGATGTTTTTCTCACTCCTACTAGTGAATGTAATGTAACACACACCCATACAATGCGCACCACCCCGTGATGTTTTTCTCACTCCTACTAGTGAATGTAATGTAACACACACCCATACAATGCGCACCACCCCGTGATATTTTTCTCACTCCTACTAGTGAATGTAATGTAACACACACCCAAACAATGCGCACCACCCCGTGACGTTTTTCTCACTCCTACTAGTGAATGTAATGTAACACACAACCATGCAATGCGCACCACCCCGTGATCTTTTTCTCACTCCTACTAGTGAATGTAATGTAACACACACCCATACAATGCACACCACCCCTTGATATTTTTCTCACTCCTACTAGTGAATGTAATGTAACACACACCCATACAATGTGCACCACCCCGTGATGTTTTTCTCACTCCTACTAGTGAATGTAATGTAACACACACCCATACAATGCGCACCACCCCGTGATGTTTTTCTCAATTCTACTATTGAATCTAATGTAACACACACCCATACAATGCGCACCACCCCACGATGTTTTTCAGAAACCTATCCTACATTGCCACTGCATGTTCCCTGACCTCCCAATGCTGACCACCCCGCGGTGCTTTTCTCCATCTTACATTGCCACTCACTGCCTATCCTAATTCAGACCCTCCGATTCACACCATCCCGTGATGTTTTTCTCACTCCTAGTTGTGAATGTAATGTATCACACACCCATACAATGCGCACCACCCCGTGATCTTTTTCTCACTCCTACTAGTGAATGTAATGTAACACACACCCATACAATGCGCACCCCCCCTGATGTTTTTCTCACTCCTATTAGTGAATGTAATGTAACACACACCCATACAATGCGCACCACCCCGTGATGTTTTTCTCACTCCTACTAGTGAATCTAATGTAACACACACCCATACAATGCGCACCACCCCGCGATGTTTTTCAGAAACCTATCCTACATTGCCACTGCATGTTCCCTGACCTCCCCATGCTGACCATCCCGCAGTGCTTTTCTCCATCCTACATTGCCACTAACTGCCTATCCTAATTCAGACCTCCGATTCACACCACCCCGTGATGTTTTTCTCACTCCTACTAGTGAATGTAATGTAACACACACCCATACAATGCGCACCTCCCCGTGATGTTTTTCTCACTCCTATTAGTGAATCCAATGTAACACACACCCATACAATGCGCACCACCCCGTGATGTTTTTCTCACTGCTACTAGTGAATGTAATGTAACACACACCCATACAATGCGCACCACCCCGTGATGTTTTTCTCACTCCTACTAGTGAATGTAATGTAACACACACCCATACAATGCGCACCACCCCGTGATGTTTTTCTCACTCCTACTAGTGAATGTAATGTAACACACACCCATACAATGCGCACCACCCCGTGATGTTTTTCTCACTCCTACTAGTGAATGTAATGTAACACACACCCATACAATGCGCACCACCCCGTGATGTTTTTCTCACTCCTATTAGTGAATGTAATGTAACACACACCCATACAATGCGCACCACCCCGTGATGTTTTTCTCACTCCTACTAGTGAATGTAATGTAACACACACCCATACAATGCGCACCACCCCGTGATGTTTTTCTCACTGCTACTAGTGAATGTAATGTAACACACACCCATACAATGCGCACCACCCCGTGATGTTTTTCTCACTGCTACTAGTGAATGTAATGTAACACACACCCATACAATGCGCACCACCCCGTGATGTTTTTCTTACTCCTACTAGTGAATCTAATGTAACACACACCCATACAATGCGAACCACCCCGTGATGTTTTTCTCACTCCTACTAGTGAATGTAATGTAACACACACCCATACAATGCGCACCACCCCGTGATGTTTTTCTCACTGCTACTAGTGAATGTAATGTAACACACAGCCATACAATGCGCACCACCCCGTGATGTTTTTCTCACTCCTACTAGTGAATGTAATGTAACACACACCCATACAGTGCGCACCACCCCGTGATGTTTTTCTCACTCCTACTAGTGAATGTAATGTAACACACACCCATACAGTGCGCACCACCCCGTGATGTTTTTCTCACTCCTACTAGTGAATGTAGTGTAACACACACCCATACAATGCGCACCACCCCGTGATGTTTTTCTCACTCCTACTAGTGAATGTAATGTAACACACACCCATACAATGCGCACCACCCCGTGATGTTTTTCTCACTCCTACTAGTGAATGTAATGTAACACACACCCATACAATGCGCACCACCCCGTGATGTTTTTCTCACTCCTACTAGTGAATCTAATGTAACACACACCCATACAATGCGAACCACCCCGTGATGTTTTTCTCACTCATACTAGTGAATGTAAAGTAACACACACCCATACAATGCGCACCGCCCCGTGATGTTTTTCTCACTCCTCCTAGGGAATGTAATGTAACACACAGCCATACAATGCACACCACCCCGTGATGTTTTTCTCACTGCTACTAGTGAATGTAATGTAACACACACCCATACAATGCGCATCACCCCGTGATGTTTTTCTCACTCCTACTAGTGAATGTAATGTAACACACACCCATACAGTGCGCACCACCCCGTGATGTTTTTCTCACTCCTACTAGTGAATGTAATGTAACACACACCCATACAGTGCGCACCACCCCGTGATGTTTTTCTCACTCCTACTAGTGAATGTAATGTAACACACACCCATACAATGCGCACCAACCCGTGATGTTTTTCTTACTCCTACTAGTGAATGTAAACTAACACACACCCATACAATGCGCACCACCCCGTGAGGTTTTTCTCACTCCTACTAGTGAATCTAATGTAACACACACCCATACAATGCGCACCACCCCGTGAGGTTTTTCTCACTCCTACTAGTGAATCTAATGTAACACACACCCATACAATGCGCACCACCCCGTGATGTTTTTCTCACTCCTACTAGTGAATGTAATGTAACACACACCCATACAATGCGCACCACCCCGTGATGTTTTTCTCACTCCTACGAGTGAATGTAATGTAACACACACCCATACAATGCGCACCACCCCGTGATGTTTTTCTCACTCCTACTAGTGAATGTAATGTAACACACACCCATACAATGCGCACCACCCCGTGATGTTTTTCTCACTCCTACTAGTGAATCTAATGTAACACACACCCATACAATGCGCACCACCCCGTGATGTTTTTCTCACTCCTACTAGTGAATGTAATGTAACACACACCCATACAATGCGCACCACCCCGTGATGTTTTTCTCACTCCTACTAGTGAATGTAATGTAACACAAACCCATACTATGCGCACCACCCCGTGATGTTTTTCTCACTGCTACTAGTGAATGTAATGTAACACACACCCATACAATGCGCACCACTCCGTGATGTTTTTCTCACTCCTACCAGTGAATGTAATGTAACACACACCCATACAGTGCGCACCACCCCATGATGTTTTTCTCACTCCTACTAGTGGATGTAATGTAACACACACCCATACAGTGCGCACCACCCCGTGATGTTTTTCTCACTCCTACTAGTGAATGTAATGTAACACACACCCATACAGTGCGCACAACCCCGTGATGTTTTTCTCACTCCTACTAGTGAATGTAATGTAACACACACCCATACAATGCGCACCACCCCGTGATGTTTTTCTCACTCCTACTAGTGAATGTAATGTAACACACAGCCATACAATGCGCACCACACCGTGATGTTTTTCTCACTCCTACTAGTGAATGTAATGTAACACACAACCATACAATGCGCACCACCCCGTGATGTTTTTCTCACTCCTACTAGTGAATGTAATGTAACACACACCAATACAATGCGCACAACCCCGTGATGTTTTTCTCACTCCTACTAGTGAATGTAATGTAACACACACCCATACAATGCGCACCACCCCGTGATGTTTTTCTCACTCCTACTAGTGAATGTAATGTAACACACACCCATACAATGCGCACCACCCCGTATGTTTTTCTCACTCCTACTAGTGAATGTAATTTAACACACACCCATACAATGCGCACCACCCCGTGATGTTTTTCTCACTCCTACTAGTGAATGTAATGTAACACACACCCATACAATGCGCACCACCCCGTATGTTTTTCTCACTCCTACTAGTGAATGTAATGTAACACACACACATAAAATGCACACCACCCCGTGATGTTTTTCTCACTCCTACTAGTGAATGTAATGTAACACACACCCATACAATGCGCACCACCCCGTGATGTTTTTCTCACTCCTATTCGTGAATGTAATGTAACACACACCCATACAATGCGCACCCCCCCTGACGTTTTTCTCACTCCTATTAGTGAATGTAATGTAACACACACCCATACAATGCGCACCACCCCGTGATGTTTTTCTCACTCCTACTAGTGAATCTAATGTAACACACACCCATACAATGCGCACCACCACGCGATGTTTTTCAGAAACCTATCCTACATTGCCACTGCATGTTTCCTGACCTCCCCATGCTGACCACCCCGCAGTGCTTTTGTTCATCCTACATTGCCACTCACTGCCTATCCTAAATCAGACCCTCCGATTCACACCACCCCGTGATGTTTTTCTCACTCCTACTAGTGAATGTAATGTAACACACACCCATACAATGCGCAGCACACCGTGTTGATTTTCTCACTCCTACTAGTGAATGTAATGTAACACACACCCATACAATGCGCACCACCCCGTGATGTTTTTCTCACTCCTACTAGTGAATGTAATGTAACACACACCCATACAATGCGCACCAGCCCGTGATGTTTTTCTCACTCCTACTAGTGAATGTAATGTAACACACACCCATACAATGCGCACCACCCCGTGATGATTTTCTCACTCCTACTAGTGAATGTAATGTAACACACACCCATACAATGCGCACCACCCCGTGATGTTTTTCTCACTCCTACTAGTGAATGTAATGTAACACACACCCATACAATGCGCACCACCCCGTGATGTTTTTCTCACTCCTACTAGTGAATGTAATGTAACACACACCCATACAATGCGCACCACCCCGTGATGTTTTTCTCACTCCTACTAGTGAATGTAATGTAACACACACCCATACAATGCGCACCACCCCGTGATGTTTTTCTCACTCCTACTAGTGAATCTAATGTAACACACACCCATACAATGCGAACCACCCCGTGACGTTTTTCTCACTCATACTAGTGAATGTAATGTAACACACACCCATACAATGCGCACCACCCCATGATGTTTTTCTCACTCCTACTAGTGAATGTAATGTAACACACACCCATACAATGCGCACCACCCCGTGATGTTTTTCTCACTCATACTAGTGAATGTAATGTAACACACACCCATACAATGCGCACCACCCCGTATGTTTTTCTCACTCCTACTAGTGAATGTAATGTAACACACACCAATACAATGCGCACCACCCCGTGATGTTTTTCTCACTCCTATTAGTGAATGTAATGTAACACACACCGATACAATGCACACCACCCCGTGATGTTTTTCTCACTCCTACTAGTGAATCTAATGTAACACACACCCATACAATGCGCACCACCCGGCGATGTTTTTCAGAAACGGATCCTACATTGCCCCTGCATGTTCCCTGACCTCCCCATGCTGACCACCCCGCGGTGCTTTTCTCCATCCTACATTGCCACTCACTGCCTATCCTAATTCAGACCCTCCGATTCACACCACCAGATGATGTTTTTCTCACTCCTACTAGTGAATGTAATGTAACACACACCCATACAATGCGAACCACCCCGTGATGTTTTTCTCACTCCTACTAGTGAATGTAATGTTACACACAACCATACAATGCGCACCACCCCGTGATGTTTTTGTCACTCCTACTAGTGAATGTAATGTAACACACACCCATACAATGCGCACCGCCCCGTGATGTTTTTCTCACTCCTACTAGTGAATGTAATGTAAGACACACCCATACAATGCGCACCGCCCCGTGATGTTTTTCTCACTCCTACTAGTGAATGTAATGTAACACACAGCCATACAATGCGCACTGCCCCGTGATGTTTTTCTCACTGCTACTAGTGAATGTAATGTAACACACAGCCATACAATGCGCACCACCCCGTGATGTTTTTCTCACTCCTACTAGTGAATGTAATGTAACACACAGCCATACAATGCGCACCACCCCGTGATGTTTTTCTCACTCCTACTAGTGAATGTAATGTAACACACACCCATACAATGCGCACCACCCCGTGATGTTTTTCTCACTCCTACTAGTGAATGTAATGTAACACACACCCATACAATGCGCACCACCCCGTGATGTTTTTCTCACTCATACTAGTGAATGTAATGTAACACACACCCATACAATGCGCACCACCCCGTATGTTTTTCTCACTCCTACTAGTGAATGTAATTTAACACACACCGATACAATGCGCACCACCCCGTGATGTTTTTCTCACTCCTACTAGTGAATGTAATGTAACACACACCCATACAATGCGCACCACCCCGTATGTTTTTCTCACTCCTACTAGTGAATGTAATGTAACACACACACATACAATGCACACCACCCCGTGATGTTTTTCTCACTCCTACTAGTGAATGTAATGTAACACACACCCATACAATGCGCACCACCCCGTGATGTTTTTCTCATTCCTATTCGTGAATGTAATGTAACACACACCCATACAATGCGCACCCCCCATGATGTTTTTCTCACTCCTATTAGTGAATGTAATGTAACACACACCCATACAATGCGCACCACCCCGTGATGTTTTTCTCACTCCTACTAGTGAATCTAATGTAACACACACCCATACAATGCGCACCACCACGCGATGTTTTTCAGAAACCTATCCTACATTGCCACTGCATGTTCCCTGACCTCCCCATGCTGACCACCCCGCAGTGCTTTTGTTCATCCTACATTGCCACTCACTGCCTATCCTAAATCAGACCCTCCGATTCACACCACCCCGTGATGTTTTTCTCACTCCTACTAGTGAATGTAATGTAACACACACCCATACAATGCGCACCACACCGTGTTGATTTTCTCACTCCTACTAGTGAATGTAATGTAACACACACCCATACAATGCGCACCACCCCGTGATGTTTTTCTCACTCCTACTAGTGAATGTAATGTAACACACACCCATACAATGCGCACCAGCCCGTGATGTTTTTCTCACTCCTACTAGTGAATGTAATGTAACACACACCCATACAATGCGCACCACCCCGTGATGTTTTTCTCACTCCTACTAGTGAATGTAATGTAACACACACCCATACAATGCGCACCACCCCGTGATGTTTTTCTCACTCCTACTAGTGAATGTAATGTAACACACACCCATACAATGCGCACCACCCCGTGATGTTTTTCTCACTCCTACTAGTGAATGTAATGTAACACACACCCATACAATGCGCACCACCCCGTGATGTTTTTCTCACTCCTACTAGTGAATGTAATGTAACACACACCCATACAATGCGCACCACCCCGTGATGTTTTTCTCACTCCTACTAGTGAATCTAATGTAACACACACCCATACAATGCGAACCACCCCGTGACGTTTTTCTCACTCATACTAGTGAATGTAATGTAACACACACCCATACAATGCGCACCACCCCGTGATGTTTTTCTCACTCCTACTAGTGAATGTAATGTAACACACACCCATACAATGCGCACCACCCCGTGATGTTTTTCTCACTCATACTAGTGAATGTAATGTAACACACACCCATACAATGCGCACCACCCCGTATGTTTTTCTCACTCCTACTTGTGAATGTAATGTAACACACACCCATACAATGCGCACCACCCCGTGATGTTTTTCTCACTCCTACTAATGAATGTAATGTAACACACACAAATACAATGCGCACCACCCGGTGATGTTTTTCTCACTCCTATTAGTGAATGTAATGTAACACACACCGATACAATGCACACCACCCCGTGATGTTTTTCTCACTCCTACTAGTGAATCTAATGTAACACACACCCATACAATGCTCACCCCCCCTTGACGTTTTTCAGAAACCTATCCTACATTGCCACTGCATGTTCCCTGACCTCCCCATGCTGACCACCCCGCGGTGCTTTTCTCCATCCTACATTGCCACTCACTGCCTATCCTAATTCAGACCCTCAGATTCACGCCACCCCATGATGTTTTTCTCACTCCTAATAGTGAATGTAATGTAACACACACCCATACAATGCGCACCACCACGTGATGTTTTTCTCACTCCTACTAGTGAATGTAATATAACACACACCCATACAATGTGCACCACCCCGTGATGTTTTTCTCACTCCTACTAGTGAATGTAATGTAACACACACCCATACAATGCGCACCACCCCGTGATGTTTTTCTCACTCCTACTAGTGAATGTAATGTAACACACACCCATACAATGCGCACCACCCCGTGATGTTTTTCTCACTCCTATTAGTGAATGTAATGTAACACACACCCATACAATGCGCACCACCCCGTGATGTTTTTCTCACTCCTACTAGTGAATCTAATGTAACACACACCCATACAATGCGCACCACCCCGTGATGTTTTTCTCACTCCTACTAGTGAATGTAATGTAACACACACCCATACAATGCGCACCCCCCCTGATGTTTTTCTCACTCCTATTAGTGAATGTAATGTAACACACACCCATACAATGCGCACCACCCCGTGATGTTTTTCTCACTCCTACTAGTGAATGTAATGTAACACACACCCATACAATGCGCACCACCCCGTGATGTTTTTCTGACTCCTACTAGTGAATCTAATGTAACACACACCCATACAATGCGAACCACCCCGTGATGTTTTTCTCACTCATACTAGTGAATGTAAAGTACACACACCCATACAATGCGCACCGCCCCGTGATGTTTTTCTCACTCCTCCTAGGGAATGTAATGTAACACACAGCCATACAATGCACACCACCCCGTGATGTTTTTCTCACTGCTACTAGTGAATGTAATGTAACACACACCCATACAATGCGCATCACCCCGTGATGTTTTTCTCACTCCTACTAGTGAATGTAATGTAACACACACCCATACAGTGCGCACCACCCCGTGATGTTTTTCTCACTCCTACTAGTGAATGTAATGTAACACACACCCATACAGTGCGCACCACCCCGTGATGTTTTTCTCACTCCTACTAGTGAATGTAATGTAACACACACCCATACAATGCGCACCAACCCGTGATGTTTTTCTTACTCCTACTAGTGAATGTAAACTAACACACACCCATACAATGCGCACCACCCCGTGATGTTTTTCTCACTCCTACTAGTGAATCTAATGTAACACACACCCATACAATGCGCACCACCCCGTGAGGTTTTTCTCACTCCTACTAGTGAATCTAATGTAAAACACACCCATACAATGCGCACCACCCCGTGATGTTTTTCTCACTCCTACTAGTGAATGTAATGTAACACACACCCATACAATGCGCACCACCCCGTGATGTTTTTCTCACTCCTACTAGTGAATCTAATGTAACACACACCCATACAATGCGCACCACCCCGTGATGTTTTTCTCACTCCTACTAGTGAATGTAATGTAACACACACCCATACAATGCGCACCACCCCGTGATGTTTTTCTCACTCCTACTAGTGAATGTAATGTAACACAAACCCATACAATGCGCACCATCCCGTGATGTTTTTCTCACTGCAACTAGTGAATGTAATGTAACACACACCTATACAATGCGCACCACCCCGTGATGTTTTTCTCACTCCTACCAGTGAATGTAATGTAACACACACCCATACAGTGCGCACCACCCCGTGATGTTTTTCTCACTCCTACTAGTGAATGTAATGTAACACACACCCATACAGTGCGCACGACCCCGTGATGTTTTTCTCACTCCTACTAGTGAATGTAATGTAACACACACCCATACAGTGCGCACCACCCCGTGATGTTTTTCTCACTCCTACTAGTGAATGTAATGTAACACACACCCATACAGTGCGCACCACCCCGTGATGTTTTTCTCACTCCTACTAGTGAATGTAATGTAACACACACCCATAAAATGCGCACCAACCCGTGATGTTTTTCTTACTCCTACTAGTGAATGTAAACTAACACACACCCATACAATGCGCACCACCCCGTGAGGTTTTTCTCACTCCTACTAGTGAATCTAATGTAACACACACCCATACAATGCGCACCACCCCGTGAGGTTTTTCTCACTCCTACTAGTGAATCTAATGTAACACACACCCATACAATGCGCACCACCCCGTGATGTTTTTCTCACTCCTACTAGTGAATGTAATGTAACACACACCCATACAATGCGCACCACCCCGTGATGTTTTTCTCACTCCTACGAGTGAATGTAATGTAACACACACCCATACAATGCGCACCACCCCGTGATGTTTTTCTCACTCCTACTAGTGAATGTAATGTAACACACACCCATACAATGCGCACCACCCCGTGATGTTTTTCTCACTCCTACTAGTGAATCTAATGTAACACACACCCATACAATGCGCACCACCCCGTGATGTTTTTCTCACTCCTACTAGTGAATGTAATGTAACACACACCCATACAATGCGCACCACCCCGTGATGTTTTTCTCACTCCTACTAGTGAATGTAATGTAACACAAACCCATACTATGCGCACCACCCCGTGATGTTTTTCTCACTGCTACTAGTGAATGTAATGTAACACACACCCATACAATGCGCACCACTCCGTGATGTTTTTCTCACTCCTACCAGTGAATGTAATGTAACACACACCCATACAGTGCGCACCACCCCATGATGTTTTTCTCACTCCTACTAGTGGATGTAATGTAACACACACCCATACAGTGCGCACCACCCCGTGATGTTTTTCTCACTCCTACTAGTGAATGTAATGTAACACACACCCATACAGTGCGCACAACCCCGTGATGTTTTTCTCACTCCTACTAGTGAATGTAATGTAACACACACCCATACAATGCGCACCACCCCGTGATGTTTTTCTCACTCCTACTAGTGAATGTAATGTAACACACAGCCATACAATGCGCACCACACCGTGATGTTTTTCTCACTCCTACTAGTGAATGTAATGTAACACACACCCATACAATGCGCACCACCCCGTGATGTTTTTCTCACTCCTACTAGTGAATGTAATGTAACACACACCAATACAATGCGCACAACCCCGTGATGTTTTTCTCACTCCTACTAGTGAATGTAATGTAACACACACCCATACAATGCGCACCACCCCGTGATGTTTTTCTCACTCCTACTAGTGAATGTAATGTAACACACACCCATACAATGCGCACCACCCCGTATGTTTTTCTCACTCCTACTAGTGAATGTAATTTAACACACACCCATACAATGCGCACCACCCCGTGATGTTTTTCTCACTCCTACTAGTGAATGTAATGTAACACACACCCATACAATGCGCACCACCCCGTATGTTTTTCTCACTCCTACTAGTGAATGTAATGTAACACACACACATACAATGCACACCACCCCGTGATGTTTTTCTCACTCCTACTAGTGAATGTAATGTAACACACACCCATACAATGCGCACCACCCCGTGATGTTTTTCTCACTCCTATTCGTGAATGTAATGTAACACACACCCATACAATGCGCACCCCCCCTGATGTTTTTCTCACTCCTATTAGTGAATGTAATGTAACACACACCCATACAATGCGCACCACCCCGTGATGTTTTTCTCACTCCTACTAGTGAATCTAATGTAACACACACCCATACAATGCGCACCACCACGCGATGTTTTTCAGAAACCTATCCTACATTGCCACTGCATGTTTCCTGACCTCCCCATGCTGACCACCCCGCAGTGCTTTTTTTCATCCTACATTGCCACTCACTGCCTATCCTAAATCAGACCCTCCGATTCACACCACCCCGTGATGTTTTTCTCACTCCTACTAGTGAATGTAATGTAACACACACCCATACAATGCGCACCACACCGTGTTGATTTTCTCACTCCTACTAGTGAATGTAATGTAACACACACCCATAAAATGCGCACCACCCCGTGATGTTTTTCTCACTCCTACTAGTGAATGTAATGTAACACACACCCATACAATGCGCACCAGCCCGTGATGTTTTTCTCACTCCTACTAGTGAATGTAATGTAACACACACCCATACAATGCGCACCACCCCGTGATGATTTTCTCACTCCTACTAGTGAATGTAATGTAACACACACCCATACAATGCGCACCACCCCGTGATGTTTTTCTCACTCCTACTAGTGAATGTAATGTAACACACACCCATACAATGCGCACCACCCCGTGATGTTTTTCTCACTCCTACTAGTGAATGTAATGTAACACACACCCATACAATGCGCACCACCCCGTGATGTTTTTCTCACTCCTACTAGTGAATGTAATGTAACACACACCCATACAATGCGCACCACCCCGTGATGTTTTTCTCACTCCTACTAGTGAATCTAATGTAACACACACCCATACAATGCGAACCACCCCGTGACGTTTTTCTCACTCATACTAGTGAATGTAATGTAACACACACCCATACAATGCGCACCACCCCGTGATGTTTTTCTCACTCCTACTAGTGAATGTAATGTAACACACACCCATACAATGCGCACCACCCCGTGATGTTTTTCTCACTCATACTAGTGAATGTAATGTAACACACACCCATACAATGCGCACCACCCCGTATGTTTTTCTCACTCCTACTAGTGAATGTAATGTAACACACACCGATACAATGCGCACCACCCCGTGATGTTTTTCTCACTCCTACTAGTGAATGTAATGTAACACACACCAATACAATGCGCACCACCCCGTGATGTTTTTCTCACTCCTATTAGTGAATGTAATGTAACACACACCGATACAATGCACACCACCCCGTGATGTTTTTCTCACTCCTACTAGTGAATCTAATGTAACACACACCCATACAATGCGCACCACCCGGCGATGTTTTTCAGAAACGGATCCTACATTGCCCCTGCATGTTCCCTGACCTCCCCATGCTGACCACCCCGCGGTGCTTTTCTCCATCCTACATTGCCACTCACTGCCTATCCTAATTCAGACCCTCCGATTCACACCACCAGATGATGTTTTTCTCACTCCTACTAGTGAATGTAATGTAACACACACCCATACAATGCGAACCACCCCGTGATGTTTTTCTCACTCCTACTAGTGAATGTAATGTTACACACAACCATACAATGCGCACCACCCCGTGATGTTTTTGTCACTCCTACTAGTGAATGTAATGTAACACACACCCATACAATGCGCACCGCCCCGTGATGTTTTTCTCACTCCTACTAGTGAATGTAATGTAAGACACACCCATACAATGCGCACCGCCCCGTGATGTTTTTCTCACTCCTACTAGTGAATGTAATGTAACACACAGCCATACAATGCGCACTGCCCCGTGATGTTTTTCTCACTGCTACTAGTGAATGTAATGTAACACACAGCCATACAATGCGCACCACCCCGTGATGTTTTTCTCACTCCTACTAGTGAATGTAATGTAACACACAGCCATACAATGCGCACCACCCCGTGATGTTTTTCTCACTCCTACTAGTGAATGTAATGTAACACACACCCATACAATGCGCACCACCCCGTGATGTTTTTCTCACTCCTACTAGTGAATGTAATGTAACACACACCCATACAATGCGCACCACCCCGTGATGTTTTTCTCACTCCTACTAGTGAATGTAATGTAACACACACCCATACAATGCGCACCACCCCGTATGTTTTTCTCACTCCTACTAGTGAATGTAATTTAACACACACCGATACAATGCGCACCACCCCGTGATGTTTTTCTCACTCCTACTAGTGAATGTAATGTAACACACACCCATACAATGCGCACCACCCCGTATGTTTTTCTCACTCCTACTAGTGAATGTAATGTAACACACACACATACAATGCACACCACCCCGTGATGTTTTTCTCACTCCTACTAGTGAATGTAATGTAACACACACCCATACAATGCGCACCACCCCGTGATGTTTTTCTCATTCCTATTCGTGAATGTAATGTAACACACACCCATACAATGCGCACCCCCCATGATATTTTTCTCACTCCTATTAGTGAATGTAATGTAACACACACCCATACAATGCGCACCACCCCGTGATGTTTTTCTCACTCCTACTAGTGAATCTAATGTAACACACACCCATACAATGCGCACCACCACGCGATGTTTTTCAGAAACCTATCCTACATTGCCACTGCATGTTCCCTGACCTCCCCATGCTGACCACCCCGCAGTGCTTTTGTTCATCCTACATTGCCACTCACTGCCTATCCTAAATCAGACCCTCCGATTCACACCACCCCGTGATGTTTTTCTCACTCCTACTAGTGAATGTAATGTAACACACACCCATACAATGCGCACCACACCGTGTTGATTTTCTCACTCCTACTAGTGAATGTAATGTAACACACACCCATACAATGCGCACCACCCCGTGATGTTTTTCTCACTCCTACTAGTGAATGTAATGTAACACACACCCATACAATGCGCACCAGCCCGTGATGTTTTTCTCACTCCTACTAGTGAATGTAATGTAACACACACCCATACAATGCGCACCACCCCGTGATGTTTTTCTCACTCCTACTAGTGAATGTAATGTAACACACACCCATACAATGCGCACCACCCCGTGATGTTTTTCTCACTCCTACTAGTGAATGTAATGTAACACACACCCATACAATGCGCACCACCCCGTGATGTTTTTCTCACTCCTACTAGTGAATGTAATGTAACACACACCCATACAATGCGCACCACCCCGTGATGTTTTTCTCACTCCTACTAGTGAATGTAATGTAACACACACCCATACAATGCGCACCACCCCGTGATGTTTTTCTCACTCCTACTAGTGAATCTAATGTAACACACACCCATACAATGCGAACCACCCCGTGACGTTTTTCTCACTCATACTAGTGAATGTAATGTAACACACACCCATACAATGCGCACCACCCCGTGATGTTTTTCTCACTCCTACTAGTGAATGTAATGTAACACACACCCATACAATGCGCACCACCCCGTGATGTTTTTCTCACTCATACTAGTGAATGTAATGTAACACACACCCATACAATGCGCACCACCCCGTATGTTTTTCTCACTCCTACTTGTGAATGTAATGTAACACACACCCATACAATGCGCACCACCCCGTGATGTTTTTCTCACTCCTACTAATGAATGTAATGTAACACACACCAATACAATGCGCACCACCCGGTGATGTTTTTCTCACTCCTATTAGTGAATGTAATGTAACACACACCGATACAATGCACACCACCCCGTGATGTTTTTCTCACTCCTACTAGTGAATCTAATGTAACACACACCCATACAATGCTCACCCCCCCTTGACGTTTTTCAGAAACCTATCCTACATTGCCACTGCATGTTCCCTGACCTCCCCATGCTGACCACCCCGCGGTGCTTTTCTCCATCCTACATTGCCACTCACTGCCTATCCTAATTCAGACCCTCAGATTCACGCCACCCCATGATGTTTTTCTCACTCCTAATAGTGAATGTAATGTAACACACACCCATACAATGCGCACCACCACGTGATGTTTTTCTCACTCCTACTAGTGAATGTAATATAACACACACCCATACAATGTGCACCACCCCGTGATGTTTTTCTCACTCCTACTAGTGAATGTAATGTAACACACACCCATACAATGCGCACCACCCCGTGATGTTTTTCTCACTCCTACTAGTGAATGTAATGTAACACACACCCATACAATGCGCACCACCCCGTGATGTTTTTCTCACTCCTATTAGTGAATGTAATGTAACACACACCCATACAATGCGCACCACCCCGTGATGTTTTTCTCACTCCTACTAGTGAATCTAATGTAACACACACCCATACAATGCGCACCACCCCGTGATGTTTTTCTCACTCCTACTAGTGAATGTAATGTAACACACACCCATACAATGCGCACCCCCCCTGATGTTTTTCTCACTCCTATTAGTGAATGTAATGTAACACACACCCATACAATGCGCACCACCCCGTGATGTTTTTCTCACTCCTACTAGTGAATGTAATGTAACACACACCCATACAATGCGCACCACCCCGTGATGTTTTTCTGACTCCTACTAGTGAATCTAATGTAACACACACCCATACAATGCGAACCACCCTGTGATGTTTTTCTCACTCATACTAGTGAATGTAAAGTACACACACCCATACAATGCGCACCGCCCCGTGATGTTTTTCTCACTCCTCCTAGGGAATGTAATGTAACACACAGCCATACAATGCACACCACCCCGTGATGTTTTTCTCACTGCTACTAGTGAATGTAATGTAACACACACCCATACAATGCGCATCACCCCGTGATGTTTTTCTCACTCCTACTAGTGAATGTAATGTAACACACACCCATACAGTGCGCACCACCCCGTGATGTTTTTCTCACTCCTACTAGTGAATGTAATGTAACACACACCCATACAGTGCGCACCACCCCGTGATGTTTTTCTCACTCCTACTAGTGAATGTAATGTAACACACACCCATACAATGCGCACCAACCCGTGATGTTTTTCTTACTCCTACTAGTGAATGTAAACTAACACACACCCATACAATGCGCACCACCCCGTGATGTTTTTCTCACTCCTACTAGTGAATCTAATGTAACACACACCCATACAATGTGCACCACCCCGTGAGGTTTTTCTCACTCCTACTAGTGAATCTAATGTAACACACACCCATACAATGCGCACCACCCCGTGATGTTTTTCTCACTCCTACTAGTGAATGTAATGTAACACACACCCATACAATGCGCACCACCCCGTGATGTTTTTCTCACTCCTACGAGTGAATGTAATGTAACACACACCCATACAATGCGCACCACCCCGTGATGTTTTTCTCACTCCTACTAGTGAATGTAATGTAACACACACCCATACAATGCGCACCACCCTGTGATGTTTTTCTCACTCCTACTAGTGAATCTAATGTAACACACACCCATACAATGCGCACCACCCCGTGATGTTTTTCTCACTCCTACTAGTGAATGTAATGTAACACACACCCATACAATGCGCACCACCCCGTGATGTTTTTCTCACTCCTACTAGTGAATGTAATGTAACACACACCAATACAATGCGCACAACCCCGTGATGTTTTTCTCACTCCTACTAGTGAATGTAATGTAACACACACCCATACAATGCGCACCACCCCGTGATGTTTTTCTCACTCCTACTAGTGAATGTAATGTAACATACACCCATACAATGCGCACCACCCCGTATGTTTTTCTCACTCCTACTAGTGAATGTAATTTAACACACACCCATACAATGCGCACCACCCCGTGATGTTTTTCTCACTCCTACTAGTGAATGTAATGTAACACACACCCATACAATGCGCACCACCCCGTATGTTTTTCTCACTCATACTAGTGAATGTAATGTAACACACACACATACAATGCACACCACCCCGTGATGTTTTTCTCACTCCTACTAGTGAATGTAATGTAACACACACCCATACAATGCGCACCACCCCGTGATGTTTTTCTCACTCCTATTCGTGAATGTAATGTAACACACACCCATACAATGCGCACCCCCCCTGATGTTTTTCTCACTCCTATTAGTGAATGTAATGTAACACACACCCATACAATGCGCACCACCCCGTGATGTTTTTCTCACTCCTACTAGTGAATCTAATGTAACACACACCCATACAATGCGCAAAACCACGCGATGTTTTTCAGAAACCTATCCTACATTGCCACTGCATGTTCCCTGACCTCCCCATGCTGACCACCCCGCAGTGCTTTTGTTCATCCTACATTGCCACTCACTGCCTATCCTAAATCAGACCCTCCGATTCACACCACCCCGTGATGTTTTTCTCACTCCTACTAGTGAATGTAATGTAACACACACCCATACAATGCGCACCACACCGTGTTGATTTTCTCACTCCTACTAGTGAATGTAATGTAACACACACCCATACAATGCGCACCACCCCGTGATGTTTTTCTCACTCCTACTAGTGAATGTAATGTAACACACACCCATACAATGCGCACCAGCCCGTGATGTTTTTCTCACTCCTACTAGTGAATGTAATGTAACACACACCCATACAATGCGAACCACCCCGTGATGTTTTTCTCACTCCTACTAGTGAATGTAATGTAACACACACCCATACAATGCGCACCACCCCGTGATGTTTTTCTCACTCCTACTAGTGCATGTAATGTAACACACACCCATACAATGCGCACCACCCCGTGATGTTTTTCTCACTCCTACTAGTGAATGTAATGTAACACACACCCATACAATGCGCACCACCCCGTGATGTTTTTCTCACTCCTACTAGTGAATGTAATGTAACACACACCCATACAATGCGCACCACCCCGTGATGTTTTTCTCACTCCTACTAGTGAATCTAATGTAACACACACCCATACAATGCGAACCACCCCGTGACGTTTTTCTCACTCATACTAGTGAATGTAATGTAACACACACCCATACAATGCGCACCACCCCGTGATGTTTTTCTCACTCCTACTAGTGAATGTAATGTAACACACACCCATACAATGCGCACCACCCCGTGATGTTTTTCTCACTCATACTAGTGAATGTAATGTAACAAACACCCATACAATGCGCACCGCCCCGTATGTTTTTCTCACTCCTACTAGTGAATGTAATGTAACACACACCCATACAATGCGCACCACCCCGTGATGTTTTTCTCACTCCTACTAGTGAATGTAATGTAACACACACCAATACAATGCGCACCACCCCGTGATGTATTTCTCACTCCTATTAGTGAATGTAATGTAACACACACCGATACAATGCACACCACCCCGTGATGTTTTTCTCACTCCTACTAGTGAATCTAATGTAACACACACCCATACAGTGCGCACCACCCCGTGATGTCTTTCTCACTCCTACTAGTGAACGTAATGTAACACACACCCATACAATGCGCACCACCCCGTGATATTTTTCTCACTCCTACTAGTGAATCTAATGTAACACACACCCATACAATGCGCACCACCCCATGATGTTTTTCTCACTCCTACTAGTGAATCTAATGTAACACACACCCATACAATGCGCACCACCCCGTGATGTTTTTCTCACTCCTACTAGTGAATGTAATGTAACACACACCCATACAATGCGCACCACCCCGTGATGTTTTTCTCACTCCTACTAGTGAATGTAATGTAACACACACCCATACAATGCGCACCACCCCGTGATGTTTTTCTCACTCCTACTAGTGAATGTAATGTAACACACACCCATACACTGCGCACCACCCCGTGATGTTTTTCTCACTCCTACTAGTGAATGTAATGTAACACACACCCATACACTGCGCACCACCCCGTGATGTTTTTCTCACTCCTACTAGTGAATGTAATGTAACACACACCCATACAATGCGCACCACCCCGTGATGTTTTTCTCACTGCTACTAGTGAATGTAATGTAACACACTCCCATACAGTGCGCACCACCCCGTGATGTTTTTCTCACTGCTACTAGTGAATGTAATGTAACACACACCCATACAGTGCGCACCACCCCGTGTTGTTTTTCTCACTCCTACTAGTGAATGTAATGTAACACACACCCATACAATGCGCACCACCCCGTGATATTTTTCTCACTCCTACTAGTGAATGTAATGTAACACACAACCATACAATGCGCACCACCCCGTGATGTTTTTCTCACTCCTACTAGTGAATCTAATGTAACACACACCCATACAATGCGCACCACCCCGTGATGTTTTTCTCACTCCTACTAGAGAATCTAATGTAACACACACCCATACAATGCGCACCACCCCGTGATGTTTTTCTCACTCCTACTAGTGAATGTAATGTAACACACACCCATACAATGCGCACCACCCCGTGATGTTTTTCTCACTCCTATTAGTGAATGTAATGTAACACACACCGATACAATGCGCACCACCCCGTGATGTTTTTCTCACTCCTACTAGTGAATCTAATGTAACACACACCCATACAATGCGCACCACCCCGCGATGTTTTTCAGAAACGGATCCTACATTGCCCCTGCATGTTCCCTGACCTCCCCATGCTGACCACCCCGCGGTGCTTTTCTCCATCCTACATTGCCACTCACTGCCTATCCTAATTCAGACCCTCCGATTCACACCACCAGATGATGTTTTTCTCACTCCTACTAGTGAATGTAATGTTACACACAACCATACAATGCGCACCGCCCCGTGATGTTTTTCTCACTCCTACTATTGAATGTAATGTAACACACACCCATACAATGCGCACCGCCCCGTGATGTTTTTCTCACTCCTACTAGTGAATGTAATGTAACACACAGCCATACAATGCGCACCGCCCCGTGATGTTTTTCTCACTGCTACTAGTGAACGTAATGTAACACACAGCCATACAATGCGCACCACCCCGTGATGTTTTTCTCACTCCTACTAGTGAATGTAATGTAACACACACCCATACAGTGCGCACCACCCCGTGATGTTTTTCTCACTCCTACTAGTGAATGTAATGTAACACACACCAATACAGTGCGCACAACCCCGTGATGTTTTTCTCACTCCTACTAGTGAACGTAATGTAACACACACCCATACAGTGCGCACCACCCCGTAATGTCTTTCTCACTCCTACTAGTGAACGTAATGTAACACACACCCATACAATGCGCACCACCCCGTGATATTTTTCTCACTCCTACTAGTGAATCTAATGTAACACACACCCATACAATGCGCACCACCCCGTGATGTTTTTCTCACTCCTACTAGTGAATCTAATGTAACACACACCCATACAATGCGCACCACCCCGTGATGTTTTTCTCACTCCTACTAGTGAATGTAATGTAACACACACCCATACAATGCGCACCACCCCGTGATGTTGTTCTCACTCCTACTAGTGAATGTAATGTAACACACACCCATACAATGCGCACCACCCCGTGATGTTTTTCTCACTCCTACTAGTGAATGTAATGTAACACACACCCATACAATGCGCACCACCCCGTGATGTTTTTCTCACTGCTACTAGTGAATGTAATGTAACACACACCCATACAGTGCGCACCACCCCGTGATGTTTTTCTCACTGCTACTAGTGAATGTAATGTAACACACACCCATACAATGCGCACCACCCCGCGATGTTTTTCAGAAACCTATCCTACATTGCCACTGCATGTTCCCTGACCTCCCCATGCTGACCACCCCGCGGTGCTTTTCTCCATCCTACATTGCCACTCACTGCCTATCCTAATTGAGACCCTCCAATTCACACCACCCCGTGATGTTTTTCTCACTCCTAGTAGTGAATGTAATGTAACACACACCCATACAATGCGCACCACCACGTGATGTTTTTCTCACTCCTACTAGTGAATGCAATGTAACACACACCCATACAATGCGCACCACCCCGTGATGTTTTTCTCACTCCTACTAGTGAATGTAATGTAACACACACCCATACAATGCGCACCACCCCGTGATGTTTTTCTCACTCCTACTAGTGAATGTAATGTAACACACACCCATACAATGCGCACCACCTCGTGATGTTTTTCTCACTCCTACTAGTGAATGTAATGTAACACACACCCATACAATGCGCACCCCCCCTGATGTTTTTCTCACTCCTATTAGTGAATGTAATGTAACACACACCCATACAATGCGCACCACCCCGTGATGTTTTTCTCACTCCTACTAGTGAATCTAATGTAACACACACCCATACAATGCGCACCACCACGCAATGTTTTTCAGAAACCTATCCTACATTGCCACTGCATGTTCCCTGACCTCCCCATGCTGACCACCCCGCAGTGCTTTTGTCCATACTACATTGCCACTCACTGCCTATCCTAAATCAGACCCTCCGATTCACACCACCCTGTGATGTTTTTCTCACTCCTACTAGTGAATGTAATGTAACACACACCCATACAATGCGCACCACCCCGTGATGTTTTTCTCACTCCTATTAGTGAATGTAATGTAACACACACCCATACAATGCGCACCATCCCGTGATGTTTTTCTCACTCCTACTAGTGAATGTAATGTAACACACACCCATACAATGCGCACCACCCCGTGATTTTTTTTCTCACTCCTACTAGTGAATGTAATGTAACACACACCCATACAATGCGCACCACCCCGTGATGTTTTTCTCACTGCTACTAGTGAATGTAATGTAACACACACCCATACAGTGCGCACCACCCCGTGATGTTTTTCTCACTGCTACTAGTGAATGTAATGTAACACACACCCATACAATGCGCACCACCCCGCGATGTTTTTCAGAAACCTATCCTACATTGCCACTGCATGTTCCCTGACCTCCCCATGCTGACCACCCCGCGGTGCTTTTCTCCATCCTACATTGCCACTCACTGCCTATCCTAATTGAGACCCTCCAATTCACACCACCCCGTGATGTTTTTCTCACTCCTAGTAGTGAATGTAATGTAACACACACCCATACAATGCGCACCACCCCGTGATGTTTTTCTCACTCCTACTAGTGAATGCAATGTAACACACACCCATACAATGCGCACCACCCCGTGATGTTTTTCTCACTCCTACTAGTGAATGTAATGTAACACACACCCATACAATGCGCACCACCCCATGATGTTTTTCTCACTCCTACTAGTGAATGTAATGTAACACACACCCATACAATGCGCACCACCTCGTGATGTTTTTCTCACTCCTACTAGTGAATGTAATGTAACACACACCCATACAATGCGCACCCCCCCTGATGTTTTTCTCACTCCTACTAGTGAATGTAATGTAACACACACCCATACAATGCGCACCACCCCGTGATGTTTTTCTCACTCCTACTAGAGAATCTAATGTAACACACACCCATACAATGCGCACCACCCCGTGATGTTTTTCTCACTCCTACTAGTGAATGTAATGTAACACACACCCATACAATGCGCACCACCCCGTGATGTTTTTCTCACTCCTATTAGTGAATGTAATGTAACACACACCGATACAATGCGCACCACCCCGTGATGTTTTTCTCACTCCTACTAGTGAATCTAATGTAACACACACCCATACAATGCGCACCACCCGGCGATGTTTTTCAGAAACGGATCCTACATTGCCCCTGCATGTTCCCTGACCTCCCCATGCTGACCACCCCGCGGTGCTTTTCTCCATCCTACATTGCCACTCACTGCCTATCCTAATTCAGACCCTCCGATTCACACCACCAGATGATGTTTTTCTCACTCCTACTAGTGAATGTAATGTTACACACAACCATACAATGCGCACCGCCCCGTGATGTTTTTCTCACTCCTACTATTGAATGTAATGTAACACACACCCATACAATGCGCACCGCCCCGTGATGTTTTTCTCACTCCTACTAGTGAATGTAATGTAACACACAGCCATACAATGCGCACCGCCCCGTGATGTTTTTCTCACTGCTACTAGTGAACGTAATGTAACACACAGCCATACAATGCGCACCACCCCGTGATGTTTTTCTCACTCCTACTAGTGAATGTAATGTAACACACACCCATACAGTGCGCACCACCCCGTGATGTTTTTCTCACTCCTACTAGTGAATGTAATGTAACACACACCAATACAGTGCGCACAACCCCGTGATGTTTTTCTCACTCCTACTAGTGAACGTAATGTAACACACACCCATACAGTGCGCACCACCCCGTAATGTCTTTCTCACTCCTACTAGTGAACGTAATGTAACACACACCCATACAATGCGCACCACCCCGTGATATTTTTCTCACTCCTACTAGTGAATCTAATGTAACACACACCCATACAATGCGCACCACCCCGTGATGTTTTTCTCACTCCTACTAGTGAATCTAATGTAACACACACCCATACAATGCGCACCACCCCGTGATGTTTTTCTCACTCCTACTAGTGAATGTAATGTAACACACACCCATACAATGCGCACCACCCCGTGATGTTGTTCTCACTCCTACTAGTGAATGTAATGTAACACACACCCATACAATGCGCACCACCCCGTGATGTTTTTCTCACTCCTACTAGTGAATGTAATGTAACACACACCCATACAATGCGCACCACCCCGTGATGTTTTTCTCACTGCTACTAGTGAATGTAATGTAACACACACCCATACAGTGCGCACCACCCCGTGATGTTTTTCTCACTGCTACTAGTGAATGTAATGTAACACACACCCATACAATGCGCACCACCCCGCGATGTTTTTCAGAAACCTATCCTACATTGCCACTGCATGTTCCCTGACCTCCCCATGCTGACCACCCCGCGGTGCTTTTCTCCATCCTACATTGCCACTCACTGCCTATCCTAATTGAGACCCTCCAATTCACACCACCCCGTGATGTTTTTCTCACTCCTAGTAGTGAATGTAATGTAACACACACCCATACAATGCGCACCACCACGTGATGTTTTTCTCACTCCTACTAGTGAATGCAATGTAACACACACCCATACAATGCGCACCACCCCGTGATGTTTTTCTCACTCCTACTAGTGAATGTAATGTAACACACACCCATACAATGCGCACCACCCCGTGATGTTTTTCTCACTCCTACTAGTGAATGTAATGTAACACACACCCATACAATGCGCACCACCTCGTGATGTTTTTCTCACTCCTACTAGTGAATGTAATGTAACACACACCCATACAATGCGCACCCCCCCTGATGTTTTTCTCACTCCTATTAGTGAATGTAATGTAACACACACCCATACAATGCGCACCACCCCGTGATGTTTTTCTCACTCCTACTAGTGAATCTAATGTAACACACACCCATACAATGCGCACCACCACGCAATGTTTTTCAGAAACCTATCCTACATTGCCACTGCATGTTCCCTGACCTCCCCATGCTGACCACCCCGCAGTGCTTTTGTCCATACTACATTGCCACTCACTGCCTATCCTAAATCAGACCCTCCGATTCACACCACCCTGTGATGTTTTTCTCACTCCTACTAGTGAATGTAATGTAACACACACCCATACAATGCGCACCACCCCGTGATGTTTTTCTCACTCCTATTAGTGAATGTAATGTAACACACACCCATACAATGCGCACCATCCCGTGATGTTTTTCTCACTCCTACTAGTGAATGTAATGTAACACACACCCATACAATGCGCACCACCCCGTGATTTTTTTTCTCACTCCTACTAGTGAATGTAATGTAACACACACCCATACAATGCGCACCACCCCGTGATGTTTTTCTCACTGCTACTAGTGAATGTAATGTAACACACACCCATACAGTGCGCACCACCCCGTGATGTTTTTCTCACTGCTACTAGTGAATGTAATGTAACACACACCCATACAATGCGCACCACCCCGCGATGTTTTTCAGAAACCTATCCTACATTGCCACTGCATGTTCCCTGACCTCCCCATGCTGACCACCCCGCGGTGCTTTTCTCCATCCTACATTGCCACTCACTGCCTATCCTAATTGAGACCCTCCAATTCACACCACCCCGTGATGTTTTTCTCACTCCTAGTAGTGAATGTAATGTAACACACACCCATACAATGCGCACCACCCCGTGATGTTTTTCTCACTCCTACTAGTGAATGCAATGTAACACACACCCATACAATGCGCACCACCCCGTGATGTTTTTCTCACTCCTACTAGTGAATGTAATGTAACACACACCCATACAATGCGCACCACCCCATGATGTTTTTCTCACTCCTACTAGTGAATGTAATGTAACACACACCCATACAATGCGCACCACCTCGTGATGTTTTTCTCACTCCTACTAGTGAATGTAATGTAACACACACCCATACAATGCGCACCCCCCCTGATGTTTTTCTCACTCCTACTAGTGAATGTAATGTAACACACACCCATACAATGCGCACCACCCCGTGATGTTTTTCTCACTCCTACTAGTGAATCTAATGTAACACACACCCATACAATGCGCACCACCACGCGATGTTTTTCAGAAACCTATCCTACATTGCCACTGCATGTTCCCTGACCTCCCCATGCTGACCACCCCGCAGTGCTTTTGTTCATCCTACATTGCCACTCACTGCCTATCCTAAATCAGACCCTCCGATTCACACCACCCTGTGATGTTTTTCTCACTCCTACTAGTGCATGTAATGTAACACACACCCATACAATGCGCACCACCCCGTGATGTTTTTCTCACTCCTATTAGTGAATGTAATGTAACACACACCCATACAATGCGCACCACCCCGTGATGTTTTTCTCACTGCTACTAGTGAATGTAATGTAACACACACCCATACAATGCGCACCACCCCGTGTTGATTTTCTCACTCCTACTAGTGAATGTAATGTAACACACACCCATACAATGCGCACCACCCCGTGATGTTTTTCTCACTCCTACTAGTGAATGTAATGTAACACACACCCATACAATGCGCACCACCCCGTGATGTTTTTCTCAATCCTACTAGTGAATGTAATGTAACACACACCCATACAATGCGCACCACCCCGTGATGTTTTTCTCACTCCTACTAGTGAATGTAATGTAACACACACCCATACAATGCGCACCACCCCGTGATGTTTTTCTCACTCCTTCTAGTGAATGTAATGTAACACACACCCATACAATGCGCACCACCCCGTGATGTTTTTCTCACTCCTACTAGTGAATGTAATGTAACACACACCCATACAATGCGCACCACCCCGTGATGTTTTTCTCATTCCTACTAGTGAATCTAATGTAACACACACCCATACAATGCGCACCACCCCGCGATGTTTTTCAGAAACCTATCCTACATTGCCACTGCATGTTCCCTGAATTCCCCATGCTGACCACCCCGCGGTGCTTTTCTCCATCTTACATTGCCACTCACTGCCTATCCTAATTCAGACCTTCCGATTCACACCACCCCGTGATGTTTTTCTCACTCCTAGTAGTGAATGTAATGTAACACACACCCATACAATGCGCACCACCCCGTGATGTTTTTCTCACTCCTACTAGTGAATGTAATGTAACACACACCCATACAATGCGCACCACCCCGTGATGTTTTTCTCACTCCTACTAGTGAATGTAATGTAACACACACCCATACAATGCGCACCACCCCGTGATGTTTTTCTCACTCCTACTAGTGAATGTAATGTAACACACACACATACAATGCGCACCACCCCCTGATGTTTTTCTCACTCCTACTAGTGAATCTAATGTAACACTCAGCCATACAATGCACACCACCCCGCGATGTTTTTCAGAAACCTATCCTACATTGCCACTGCATGTTCCCTGACCTCCCCATGCTGACCACCCCGCGGTGCTTTTCTCCATCCTACATTGCCACTCACTGCCTATCCTAATTGAGACCCTCCAATTCACACCACCCCGTGATGTTTTTCTCACTCCTAGTAGTGAATGTAATGTAACACACACCCATACAATGCGCACCACCCCGTGATGTTTTTCTCACTCCTACTAGTGAATGCAATGTAACACACACCCATACAATGCGCACCACCCCGTGATGTTTTTCTCACTCCTACCAGTGAATCTAATGTAACACACACCCATACAATGCGCACCACCCCGCGATGTTTTTCAGAAACCTATCCTACATTGCCACTGCATGTTCCCTGACCTCCCCATGCTGACCACCCCGCGGGGCTTTTCTCCATCCTACATTGCCACTCACTGCCTATCCTAATTCAGACCCTCCGATTCACACCACCCCGTGATGTTTTTCTCACTCCTACTAGTCAATGTAATGTAAAACACACCCATACAATGCGCACCACCCCGTGAAGTTTTTCTCACTCCTATTAGTGAATGTAATGTAACACACACCCATACAATGCGCACCACCCCGTGATGTATTTCACACTCCTACAAGTGAATGTAATGTAACACACACCCATACAATGCGCACCACCCCGTGATGTTTTTCTCACTCCTCCTAGGGAATGTAATGTAACACACACCCATACAATGCGCACCACCCCGTGATGTTTTTCTCACTGCTACTAGTGAATGTAATGTAACACACACCCATACAATGCGCACCACCCCGTGATGTTTTTCTCACTCCTCCTAGGGAATGTAATGTAACACACACCCATACAATGCGCACCACCCCGTGATGTTTCTCTCACTGCTACTAGTGAATGTAATGTAACACACACCCATACAATGCGCACCACCCCGTGATGTTTTTCTCACTCCTACTAGTGAATGTAATGTAACACACACCCATACAATGCGCACCACCCCGTGATGTTTTTCTCAATCCTACTAGTGAATGTAATGTAACACACACCCATACAATGCGCACCACCCCGTGATGTTTTTCTCACTCCTACTAGTGAATGTAATGTAACACACACCCATACAATGCACACCACCCCGTGATCTTTTTCTCACTCCTCCTAGGGAATGTAATGTAACACACACCCATACAATGCGCACCACCCCGTGATGTTTTTCTCACTCCTACTAGTGAATGTAATGTAACACACACCCATACAATGCGCACCACCCCGTGATGTTTTTCTCACTCCTCCTAGGGAATGTAATGTAACACACACCCATACAATGCGCACCACCCCGTGATGTTTTTCTCACTGCTACTCGTGAATGTAATGTAACACACACGCATACAATGCGCACCACCCCGTGATGTTTTTCTCACTCCTACTAGTGAATGTAATGTAACACACACCCATACAATGCGCACCACCCCGTGATGTTTTTCTCACTCCTACTAGTGAATGTAATGTAACACACACCCATACAATGCGCACCACCCCGTGATGTTTTTCTCACTCCTACTAGTGAATGTAATGTAACACACACCCGTACAATGCGAACCACCCCGTGATGTTTTTCTCACTCCTACTAGTGAATGTAATGTAACACACACCCGTACAATGCGCACCACCCCGTGATGTTTTTCTCACTCCTACTAGTGAATGTAATGTAACACACACCCATACAATGTGCACCACCCCGCGATGTTTTTCAGAAACCTATCCTACATTGCCACTGCATGTTCCCTGAATTCCCCATGCTGACCACCCCGCGGTGCTTTTCTCCATCTTACATTGCCACTCACTGCCTATCCTAATTCAGACACTCCGATTCACACCACCCCGTGATGTTGTTCTCACTCCTAGTAGTGAATGTAATGTAACACACACCCATACAATGCGCACCACCCCGTGATGTTTTTCTCACACCTACTAGTGAATGTAATGTAACACGCACCCATACAATGCGCACCACCCCGTGATGTTTTTCTCACTCCTACTTGTGAATGTAATGTAACACACACCCATACAATGCGCACCACCCCGTGATGTATTTCTCACTCCTACTAGTGAATGTAATGTAACACACACCCATACAATGCGAACCACCCCGTGATGTTTTTCTCACTCATACTAGTGAATGTAATGTAACACACACCCATACAATGCGCACCACCCCGTGATGTTTTTCTCACTCCTACTAGTGAATGTAATGTAACACACACCCATACAATGCGCACCACCCCGTGATGTTTTTCTCACTCCTACTAGTGATTGTAATGTAACACACACCCATACAATGCGCATCACCCCGTGATGTTTTTCTCACTCCTACTAGTGAATGTAATGTAACACACACCCATACAATTCGCACCACCCCGTGATGTTTTTCTCACTCCTACTAGTGAATGTAATGTAACACACACCCATACAATGCGCACCACCCCGTGATGTTTTTCTCACTCCTACTAGTGAATGTAATGTAACACACACCCATACAATGCGCACCACATCGTGATGTTTTTCTCACTCCTACTAGTGAATGTAATGTAACACACACCCATACAATGCGCACCACCCCGTGATGTTTTTCTCACTCCTACTAGTGAATGTAATGTAACACACAACCATACAATGCGCACCACCCCGTGATGTATTTCTCACTCCTACCAGTGAATGTAATGTAACACACACCCATACAATGCGCACCACCCCGTGATGTTTTACTCACTCCTACTAGTGAATCTATTGTAACACACACCCATACAATGCGCACCACCCCGTGATGTTTTTCTCACTCCTACTAGTGAATGTAATGTAACACACACCCATACAATGCGCACCACCCCGTGATGTTTTTCTCACTCCTACAAGTGAATGTAATGTAACACACACCCATACAATGCGCACCACCCCGTGATGTTTTTCTCACTCCTACTAGTGAATGTAATGTAACACAAACCCATACATTGCGCACCACCCCGTGATGTTTTTCTCACTCCTACTAGTGAATGTAATGTAACACACACCCATACAATGCGCACCACCCCGTGATGTTTTTCTCACTCCTACTAGTGAATGTAATGTAACACACACCCATACAATGCGCACCACCCCGTGATGTTTTTCTGACTCCTACTAGTGAATGTAATGTAACACACACCCATACAATGCGCACCACCCCGTGATGTTTTTCTCACTCCTACTAGTGAATGTAATGTAACACACACCCATACAGTGCGCACCACCCCGTGATGTTTTTCTCACTCCTACTAGTGAATGTAATGTAACACACACCCATACAGTGCGCACCACCCCGTGATGTTTTTCTCACTCCTACTAGTGAATGTAATGTAACACACACCCATACAGTGCGCACCACCCCGTGATGTTTTTCTCACTCCTACTAGTGAATGTAATGTAACACACACCCATACAGTGCGCACCACCCCGTGATGTTTTTCTCACTCCTACTAGTGAATGTAATGTAACACACACCCATACAATGCGCACCACCCCGTGATGTTTTTGTCACTCCTACTAGTGAATCTAATGTAACACACACCCATACAATGCGCACCACCCCGTGATGTTTTTCTCACTCCTACTAGTGAATCTAATGTAACACACACCCATACAATGCGCACCACCCCGTGATGTTTTTCTCACTCCTACTAGTGAATGTAATGTAAAACACACCCATACAATGCGCACCACCCCGTGATGTTTTTCTCACTCCTACTAGTGAATGTAATGTAACACACACCCATACAATGCGCACCACCCCGTGATTTTTTTCTCACTCCTACTAGTGAATGTAATGTAACACACACCCATACAATGCGCACCACCCCGTGATGTTTTTCTCACTCCTACTAGTGAATGTAATGTAACACACACCCATACAATGCGCACCACCCCGTGATGTTTTTCTCACTCCTACTAGTGAATCTAATGTAACACACACCCATACAATGCGCACCACCCCGTGATGTTTTTCTCACTCCTACTAGTGAATCTAATGTAACACACACCCATACAATGCGCACCACCCCGTGATGTTTTTCTCACTCCTACTAGTGAATGTAATGTAAAACACACCCATACAATGCGCACCACCCCGTGATGTTTTTCTCACTCCTACTAGTGAATGTAATGTAACACACACCCATACAATGCGCACCACCCCGTGATGTTTTTCTCACTCCTACTAGTGAATGTAATGTAACACACACCCATACAATGCGCACCACCCCGTGATGTTTTTTTCACTCCTACTAGTGAATGTAATGTAACACACACCCATACAATGCGCACCACCCCGTGATGTTTTTCTCACTCCTACTAGTGAATGTAATGTAACACACACCCATACAATGAGCACCACCCCGTGATGTTTTTCTCACTGCTACTAGTGAATGTAATGTAACACACACCCATACAATGCGCACCACCCCGTGATGTTTTTCTCACTGCTACTAGTGAATGTAATGTAACACACACCCATACAGTGCGCACCACCCCGTGATGTTTTTCTCACTCCTACTAGTGAATGTAATGTAACACACACCCATACAGTGCGCACCACCCCGTGATGTTTTTCTCACTCCTACTAGTGAATGTAATGTATCACACACCCATACAGTGCGCACCACCCCGTGATGTTTTTCTCACTCCTCCTAGGGAATGTAATGTAACACACACCCATACAATGCGCACCACCCCATGATGTTTTTCTCACTCCTACTAGAGAATGTAATGTAACACACACCCATACAATGCGCACCACCCCGCGATGTTTTTCAGAAACCTATCCTACATTGCCACTGCATGTTCCCTGACCTCCCCATGCTGACCACCCCGCAGTACTTTTCTCCATCCTACATTGCCACTCACTGCCTATCCTAATTCAGAACCTCCGGTTCACACCACCCCGTGATGTTTTTCTCACTCCTACTAGTGAATGTAATGTAACACCCACCCATACAATGCGCACCACCCCGTGATGTTTTTCTCACTCCTACTAGTGAATGTAACGTAACACACACCCATACAATGCGCACCACCCCGTGATGTTTTTCTCACTCCTACTAGTGAATGTAATGTAACACACACCCATACAATGCGCACCACCTCGTGATGTTTTTCTCACTCCTACTAGTGAATGTAATGTAACACACACCAATACAATGCGCACCCCCCCTGATGTTTTTCTCACTCCTATTAGTGAATGTAATGTAACACACACCCATACAATGCGCACCACCCCGTGATGTTTTTCTCACTCCTACTAGTGAATCTAATGTAACACACACCCATACAATGCGCACCACCACGCGATGTTTTTCAGAAACCTATCCTACATTGCCACTGCATGTTCCCTGACCTCCCCATGCTGACCACCCCGCAGTGCTTTTGTTCATCCTACATTGCCACTCACTGCCTATCCTAAATCAGACCCTCCGATTCACACCACCCCGTGATGTTTTTCTCACTCCAACTAGTGAATGTAATGTAACACACACCCATACAATGCGCACCACCCCGTGATGTTTTTCTCACTCCTATTAGTGAATGTAATGTAACACACACCCATACAATGCGCACCACCCCGTGATGTTTTTCTCACTGCTACTAGTGAATGTAATGTAACACACACCCATACAATGCACACCACCCCGTGTTGATTTTCTCACTCCTACTAGTGAATGTAATGTAACACACACCCATACAATGCGCACCACCCCGTGATGTTTTTCTCACTCCTACTAGTGAATGTAATGTAACACACACCCATACAATGCGCACCACCCCGTGATGTTTTTCTCACTCCTACTAGTGAATGTAATGTAACACACACCCATACAATGCGCACCACCCCGTGATGTTTTTCTCACTCCTACTAGTGAATGTAATGTAACACACACCCATACAATGCGCACCACCCCGTGATGTTTTTCTCACTCCTACTAGTGAATGTAATGTAACACACACCCATACAATGCGCACCACCCCGTGATGTTTTTCTCATTCCTACTAGTGAATCTAATGTAACACACACCCATACAATGCGCACCACCCCGCGATGTTTTTCAGAAACCTATCCTACATTGCCACTGCATGTTCCCTGAATTCCCCATGCTGACCACCCCGCGGTGCTTTTCTCCATCTTACATTGCCACTCACTGCCTATCCTAATTCAGACCCTCCGATTCACACCACCCCGTGATGTTTTTCTCACTCCTAGTAGTGAATGTAATGTTACACACACCCATACAATGCGCACCACCCCGTGATGTTTTTCTCACACCTAGTAGTGAATGTAATGTAACACGCACCCATACAATGCGCACCACCCCGTGATGTTTTTCTCACTCCTACTTGTGAATGTAATGTAACACACACCCATACAATGCGCACCACCCCGTGATGTTTTTCTCACTCCTACTAGTGAATGTAATGTAACACACACCCATACAATGCGAACCACCCTGTGATGTTTTTCTCACTCATACTAGTGAATGTAATGTAACACACACCCATACAATGCGCACCACCCCGTGATGTTTTTCTCACTCCTACTAGTGAATGTAATGTAACACACACCCATACAATGCGCACCACCCCGTGATGTTTTTCTCACTCCTACTAGTGAATGTAATGTAACACACACCCATACAATGCGCACCACTCCGTGATGTTTTTCTCACTCCTACTAGTGAATGTAATGTAACACACACCCATACAATTCGCACCACCCCGTGATGTTTTTCTCAATCCTACTAGTGAATGTAATGTAACACACACCCATACAATGCGCACCACCCCGTGATGTTTTTCTCACTCCTACTATTGAATGTAATGTAACACACACCCATACAATGCGCACCACATCGTGATGTTTTTCTCACTCCTACTAGTGAATGTAATGTAACACACACCCATACAATGCGCACCACCCCGTGATGTTTTTCTCACTCCTACTAGTGAATGTAATGTAACTCACACCCATACAATGCGCACCACCCCGTGATGTATTTCTCACTCCTACTAGTGAATGTAATGTAACACACACCCATACAATGCGCACCACCCCGTGATGTTTTACTCACTCCTACTAGTGAATCTATTGTAACACACACCCATACAATGCGCAACACCCCGTGATGTGTTTCTCACTCCTACTAGTGAATGTAATGTAACACACACGCATACAATGCGCACCACCCCGTGATGTTTTTCTCACTCCTACAAGTGAATGTAATGTAACACACACCCATACAATTCGCACCACCCCGTGATGTTTTTCTCACTCCTACTAGTGAATGTAATGTAACACAAACCCATACATTGCGCACCACCCCGTGATGTTTTTCTCACTCCTACTAGTGAATGTAATGTAACACACACCCATACAATGCGCACCACCCCGTGATGTTTTTCTCACTCCTACTAGTGAATGTAATGTAACACACACCCATACAATGCGCACCACCCCGTGATGTTTTTCTCACTCCTACTAGTGAATGTAATGTAACACACACCCATACAATGCGCACCACCCCGTGATGTTTTTCTCACTCCTACTAGTGAATGTAATGTAACACACACCCATACAGTGCGCACCACCACGTGATGTTTTTCTCACTCCTACTAGTGAATGTAATGTAACACACACCCATACAGTGCGCACCACCCCGTGATGTTTTTCTCACTCCTACTAGTGAATGTAATGTAACACACACCCATACAGTGCGCACCACCCCGTGATGTTTTTCTCACTCCTACTAGTGAATGTAATGTAACACACACCCATACAATGCGCACCACCCCGTGATGTTTTTCTCACTCCTACTAGTGAATCTAATGTAACACACACCCATACAATGCGCACCACCCCGTGATGTTTTTCTCACTCCTACTAGTGAATCTAATGTAACACACACAAATACAATGCGCACCACCCCGTGATGTTTTTCTCACTCCTACTAGTGAATGTAATGTAAAACACACCCATACAATGCGCACCACCCCGTGATGTTTTTCTCACTCCTACTAGTTAATGTAATGTAACACACACCCATACAATGCGCACCACCCCGTGATGTTTTTCTCACTCCTACTAGTGAATCTAATGTAACACACACCCATACAATGCGCACCACCCCGTGATGTTTTTCTCACTCCTACTAGTGAATGTAACGTAACACACACCCATACAATGCGCACCACCCCGTGATGTTTTTCTCACTCCTACTAGTGAATGTAATGTCACACACACCCATACAATGCGCACCACCCCGTGATGTTTTTCTCACTGCTACTAGTGAATGTAATGTAACACACACCCATACAATGCGCACCACCCCGTGATGTTTTTCTCACTGCTACTAGTGAATGTAATGTAACACACACCCATACAGTGCGCACCACCCCGTGATGTTTTTCTCACTGCTACTAGTGAATGTAATGTAACACACACCCATACAGTGCGCACCACCCCGTGATGTTTTTCTCACTCCTACTTGTGAATGTAATGTAACACACACCCATACAGTGCGTACCACCCCGTGATGTTTTTCTCACTCCTACTAGTGAATGTAATGTAACACACACCCATACAGTGCGCACCACCCCGTGATGTTTTTCTCACTCCTACTAGTGAATGTAATGTAACACACAACCATACAATGCGCACCACCCCGTGATGTTTTTCTCACTCCTACTAGTGAATCTAATGTAACACACACCCATACAATGCGCACCACCCCGTGATGTTTTTCTCACTCCTACTAATGAATGTAATGTAACACACACCCATACAATGCGCACCACCCCGTGAGGTTTTTCTCACTCCTACTAGTGAATGTAATGTAACACACACCCATACAATGCGCACCACCCCGTGATGTTTTTCTCACTGCTACTAGTGAATGTAATGTAACACACACCCATACAATGCGCACCGCCCCGTGATGTTTTTCTCACTCCTACTAGTGAATCTAATGTAACACACACCCATACAATGCGCACCGCCCCGTGATGTTTTTCTCACTCCTACTAGTGAATGTAATGTAACACACACCCATACAATGCGCACCGCCCCGTGATGTTTTTCTCACTCCTACTAGTGAATGTAATGTAACACACAGCCATACAATGCGCACCACCCCGTGATGTTTTTCTCACTGCTACTAGTGAATGTAATGTAACACACAGCCATACAATGCGCACCACCCCATGATGTTTTTCTCACTCCTACTAGTGAATGTAATGTAACACACACCCATACAGTGCGCAGCACCCCGTGATGTTTTTCTCACTCCTACTAGTGAATGTAATGTAACACACACCCATACAATGCGCACCACCCCGTGATGTTTTTCTCACTCCTACTAGTGAATGTAATGTAACACACACCCATACAATGCGCACCCCCCCGTGATGTTTTTCTCACTCCTACTAGTGAATCTAATGTAACACACACCCATACAATGCGCACCACCCCGTGATGTTTTTCTCACTCCTACTAGTGAATCTAATGTAACACACACCCATACAATGCGCACCACCCCGTGATGTTTTTGTCACTCCTACTAGTGAATGCAATGTAACACACACCCATACAATGAGCACCACCCCGTGATGTTTTTCTCACTCCTACTAGTGAATGTAATGTAACACACACCCATACAATGCGCACCACCCCGTGATGTTTTTCTCACTCCTACTAGTGAATGTAATGTAACACACACCCATACAATGCGCACGACCCCGTGATGTTTTTCTCACTCCTACTAGTGAATGTAATGTAACACACACCCATACAATGCGCACCACCCCGTGATGTTTTTCTCACTCCTACTAGTGAATCTAATGTAACACACACCCATACAATGCGCACCACCCCGTGATGTTTTTCACACTCCTACAAGTGAATGTAATGTAACACACACCCATACAATGCGCACCACCCCGTGATGTTTTTCTCACTCCTACTAGTGAATGTAATGTAACACACACCCATACAATGCGAACCACACCGTGTTGATTTTCTCACTCCTACTAGTGAATGCAATGTAACACACACCCATACAATGCGCACCACCCCGTGATGTTTTTCTCACTCCTACTAGTGAATGTAATGTAACACACACCCATACAATGCGCACCACCCCGTGATGTTTTTCTCACTCCTACTAGTGAATGTAATGTAACACACACCCATACAATGCGCACCACCCCGTGATGTTTTTCTCACTCCTACTAGTGAATGCAATGTAACACACACCCATACAATGCGCACCACCCCGTGATGTTTTTCTCACTCCTACTAGTGAATGCAATGTAACACACACCCATACAATGCGCACCACCCCGTGATGTTTTTCTCACTCCTACTAGTGAATGTAATGTAACACACACCCATACAATGCGCACCACCCCGTGATGTTTTTCTCACTCCTACTAGTGAATGTAATGTAACACACACCCATACAATGCGCACCACCCCGTGATGTTTTTCTCACTCCTACTAGTGAATGTAATGTAACACACACCCGTACAATGCGCACCACCCCGTGATGTTTTTCTCACTCCTACTAGTGAATGTAATGTAACACACACCCGTACAATGCGCACCACCCTGTGATGTTTTTCTCACTCCTACTAGTGAATGTAATGTAACACACACCCATACACTGCGAACCACCCCGTGATGTTTTTCGCACTCCTACTAATGAATCTAATGTAACACACACCCATACAATGCGCACCACCCCGCGATGTTTTTCAGAAACCTATCCTACATTGCCACTGCATGTTCCCTGACCTCCCCATGCTGACCACCCCGCAGTACTTTTCTCCATCCTACATTGCCACTCACTGCCTATCCTAATTCAGACCCTCCGATTCACACCACCCCGTGATGTTTTTCTCACTCCTAGTAGTGAATGTAATGTAACACCCACCCATACAATGCGCACCACCGCGTGATGTTTTTCTCCCTCCTACTAGTGAATGTAATGTAACACACACCCATACAATGCGCACCACCCCGTGATGTTTTTCTCACTCCTACTAGTGAATCTAATGTAACACACACCCATACAATGCGCACCACCCCGTGACGTTTTTCTCACTCCTACTAGTGAATGTAATGTAACACACAACCATGCAATGCGCACCACCCCGTGATCTTTTTCTCACTCCTATTAGTGAATGTAATGTAACACACACCCATACAATGGGCACCACCCCGTGATGTTTTTCTCACTCCTACTAGTGAATGTAATGTAACACGCACCCATACAATGCGCACCACCCCGTGATGTTTTTCTCACTCCTACTAGTGAATGTAATGTAACACGCACCCATACAATGCGCACCACCCAGTGATGTTTTTCTCACTCCTACTAGTGAATGTAATGTAAAACACACCCATACAATGCGCACCACCCCGTGATGTTTTTGTCACTCCTACTAGTGAATGTAATGTAACACACACCCATACAATGCGCACCACCCCGTGATGTTTTTCTCACTCCTACTAGTGAATGTAATGTAACACACACCCATACAATGCGCACCACCCCGTGATGTTTTTCTCACTCCTACTAGTGAATGTAATGTAGCACACACCCATACAATGCGCACCACCCCGTGATGTTTTTCTCACTGCTACTAGTGAATGTAATGTAACACACACCCATACAATGCGCACCACCCCGTGATGTTTTTCTCACTGCTACTAGTGAATGTAATGTAACACACACCCATACAGTGCGCACCACCCCGTGATGTTTTTCTCACTCCTACTAGTGAATGTAATGTAACACACACCCATACAGTGCGCACCACCCCGTGATGTTTTTCTCGCTCCTACTAGTGAATGTAATGTAACACACACCCATACAGTGCGCACCACCCCGTGATGTTTTTCTCACTCCTACTAGTGAATGTAATGTAACACACACCCATACAATGCGCACCACCCCGTGATGTTTTTCTGACTCCTATTAGTGAATGTAATGTAACACACAACCATACAATGCGCACCACCCCGTGATGTTTTTCTCACTCCTACTAGTGAATCTAATGTAACACACACCCATACAATGCGCACCACCCCGTGATGTTTTTCTCACTCCTACTAGTGAATCTAATGTAACACACACCCATACAATGCGCACCACCCCGTGATGTTTTTCTCACTCCTACTAGTGAATGTAATGTAACACACACCCATACAATGCGCACCGCCCCGTGATGTTTTTCTCACTCCTACTAGTGAATGTAAAGTAACACACACCCATACGATGCGCACCGCCCCGTGATGTTTTTCTCACTCCTACTAGTGAATGTAATGTAACACACAGCCATACAATGCGCACCACCCCGTGATGTTTTTCTCACTGCTACTAGTGAATTTAATGTAACACACAGCCATACAATGCGCACCACCCCGTGATGTTTTTCTCACTCCTACTAGTGAATCTAATGTAACACACACCCATACAATGCGCACCACCCCGTGATGTTTTTCACACTCCTACAAGTGAATGTAATGTAACACACACCCATACAATGCGCACCACCCCGTGATGTTTTTCTCACTCCTCCTAGGGAATGTAATGTAACACACACCCATAAAATGCGCACCACCCCGTGATGTTTTTCTCACTCCTACTAGTGAATGTAATGTAACACACACCCATACAATGCGCACCACCCCGTGATGTTTTTCTCACTCCTCCTAGGGAATGTAATGTAACACACACCCATACAATGCGCACCACCCCGTGATGTTTTTCTCACTGCTACTAGTGAATGTAATGTAACACACACCCATACAGTGCGCAGCACCCCGTGATGTTTTTCTCACTCCTACTAGTGAATGTAATGTAACACAAACCCATACAGTGCGCACCACCCCGTGATGTTTTTCTCACTCCTACTAGTGAAAGTAATGTAACACACACCCATACAATGCGCACCACCCCGTGATGTTTTTCTCACTCCTACTAGTGAATGTAATGTAACACACACCCATACAATGCGCACCACCCCGTGATGTTTTTCTCACTCCTACTAGTGAATCTAATGTAACACACACCCATACAATGCGCACCACCCCGTGATGTTTTTCTCACTCCTACTAGTGAATGCAATGTAACACACACCCATAGAATGAGCACCACCCCGTGATGTTTTTCTCACTCCTACTAGTGAATGTAATGTAACACACACCCATACAATGCGCACCACCAAGTGATGTTTTTCTCACTCCTCCTAGGGAATGTAATGTAACACACACCCATAAAATGCGCACCACCCCGTGATGTTTTTCTCACTCCTACTAGTGAATGTAATGTAACACACACCCATACAATGCGCACCACCCCGTGATGTTTTTCTCACTCCTCCTAGGGAATGTAATGTAACACACACCCATACAATGCGCACCACCCCGTGATGTTTTTCTCACTGCTACTAGTGAATGTAATGTAACACACACCCATACAATGCGCACCACCCCGTGATGTTTTTCTCACTCCTACTAGTGAATGTAATGTAACACACACCCATACAATGCGCACCACCCCGTGATGTTTTTCTCACTCCTCCTAGGGAATGTAATGTAACACACACCCATACAATGCGCACCACCCCGTGATGTTTTTCTCACTCCTATTAGTGAATGTAATGTAACACACACCCATACAATGCGCACCACCCCGTGATGTTTTTCTCACTCCTCCTAGGGAATGTAATGTAACACACACCCATACAATGCGCACCACCCCGTGATGTTTTTCTCACTGCTACTAGTGAATGTAATGTAACACACACCCATACAATGCGCACCACCCCGTGATGTTTTTCTCACTCCTACTAGTGAATGTAATGTAACACACACCCATACAATGCGCACCACCCCGTGATGTTTTTCTCAATCCTACTAGTGAATGTAATGTAACACACACCCATACAATGCGCAACACCCCGTGATGTTTTTCTCACTCCTACTAGTGAATGTAATGTAACACACAGCCATACAATGCGCACCACCCCTTGATGTTTTTCTCACTCCTACTAGTGAATGTAATGTAACACACACCCATACAATGCGCACCACCCCGTGATGTTTTTCTCATTCCTACTAGTGAATGTAATGTAACACACACGCAGACAATGCGCACCACCCCGTGATGTTTTTCTCACTCCTACTAGTGAATGTAATGTAACACACACCCATACAATGCGCACCACCCCGTGATGTTTTTCTCACTCCTACTAGTGAATGTAATGTAACACACACACGTACAATGTGCACCACCCCGTGATGTTTTTCTCACTCCTACTAGTGAATGTAATGTAACACACACCCGTACAATGCGCACCACCCCGTGATGTTTTTCTCACTCCTACTAGTGAATGTAATGTAACACACACCCATACACTGCGAACCACGCCGTGATGTTTTTCGCACTCCTACTAATGAATCTAATGTAACACACACCCATACAATGCGCACCACCCCGCGATGTTTTTCAGAAACCTATCCTACATTGCCACTGCATGTTCCATGACCTCCCCATGCTGACCACCCCGCAGTACTTTTCTCCATCCTACATTGCCACTCACTGCCTATCCTAATTCAGACCCTCCGATTCACACTACCCCGTGATGTTTTTCTCACTCCTAGTAGTGAATGTAATGTAACACCCACCCATACAATGCGCACCACCCCGTGATGTTTTTCTCCCTCCTACTAGTGAATGTAATGTAACACACACCCATACAATGCGCACCACCCCGTGATGTTTTTCTCACTCCTACTAGTGAATCTAATGTAACACACACCCATACAATGCGCACCACTCCGTGATGTTTTTCTCACTCCTACTAGTGAATGTAATGTAACACACACCCATACAATGCGCACCACACCGTGATGTTTTTCTCACTCCTACTAGTGAATGTAATGTAACACACACCCATACAATGCGCACCACCCCGTGATGTTTTTCTCACTCCTCCTAGGGAATGTAATGTAACACACACCCATACAATGCGCACCACCCCGTGATGTTTTTCTCACTCCTACTAGTGAATGTAATGTAACACACACCCATACAATGCGCACCACCCCGTGATGTTTTTTTCACTCCTACTAGTGAATGTAATGTAACACACACCCATACAATGCGCACCACCCCGTGATGTTTTTCTCACTCCTCCTAGGGAATGTAATGTAACACACACCCATACAATGCGCACCACCCCGTGATGTTTTTCTCACTCCTACTAGTGAATGTAATGTAACACACACCCATACAATGCGCACCACGCCGTGATGTTTTTCTCACTCCTCCTAGGGAATGTAATGTAACACACACCCATACAATGCGCACCACCCCGTGATGTTTTTCTCACTGCTACTAGTGAATGTAATGTAACACACACCCATTCAATGCGCACCACCCCGTGATGTTTTTCTCACTCCTAATAGTGAATGGAATGTAACACACACCCATACAATGCGCACCACCCCGTGATGTTTTTCTCAATCCTACTAGTGAATGTAATGTAACACACACCCATACAATGCGCACCACCCCGTGATGTTTTTCTCACTCCTACTAGTGAATGGAATGTAACACACACCCATACAATGCGCACCACCCCGTGATGTTTTTCTCACTCCTACTAGTGAATGTAATGTAACACACACCCATACAATGCGCACCACCCCGTGATGTTTTTCTCATTCCTACTAGTGAATGTAATGTAACACACACGCATACAATGCGCACCACCCCGTGATGTTTTTCTCACTCCTACTAGTGAATGTAATGTAACACACACCCATACAATGCGCACCACCCCGTGATGTTTTTCTCACTCCTACTAGTGAATGTAATGTAACACACACCCGTACAATGCGCACCACCCCGTGATGTTTTTCTCACTCCTACTAGTGAATGTAATGTAACACACACCCGTACAATGCGCACCACCCCGTGATGTTTTTCTCACTCCTACTAGTGAATGTAATGTAACACACACCCGTACACTGCGAACCACCCCGTGATGTTTTTCGCACTCCTACTAATGAATCTAATGTAACACACACCCATACAATGCGCACCACCCCGCGATGTTTTTCAGAAACCTATCCTACATTGCCACTGCATGTTCCCTGACCTCCCCATGCTGACCACCCCGCAGTACTTTTCTCCATCCTACATTGCCACTCACTGCCTATCCTAATTCAGACCCTCCGATTCACACCACCCCGTGATGTTTTTCTCACTCCTAGTAGTGAATGTAATGTAACACCCACCCATACAATGCGCACCACCCCGTGATGTTTTTCTCACTCCTACTAGTGAATGTAATGTAACACCCACCCATACAATGCGCACCACCCCGTGATGTTTTTCTCACTCCTACTAGTGAATCTAATGTAACACACACCCATACAATGCGCACCACCCCGTGATGTTTTTCTCACTCCTACTAGTGAATCTAATGTAACACACACCCATACAATGCGCACCACCCCGTGATGTTTTTCTCACTCCTACTAGTGAATCTAATGTAACACACACCCATACAACGCGTACCACCCCGTGATGTTTTTCTCACTCCTACTAGTGAATGTAATGTAACACACACCCATACAATGCGCACCGCCCCGTGATGTTTTTCTCACTCCTACTAGTGAATCTAATGTAACACACACCCATATAATGCGCACCGCCCCGTGATGTTTTTCTCACTCCTACTAGTGAATGTAATGTAACACACACCCATAAAATGCGCACCGCCCCGTGATGTTTTTCTCACTCCTACTAGTGAATGTAATGTAACACACACCCATACAATGCGCACCACCCCGTGATGTTTTTCTCACTCCTCCTAGGGAATGTAATGTAACACACACCCATACAATGCGCACCACCCCGTGATGTTTTTCTCACTCCTACTAGTGAATGTAATGTAACACACACTCATACAGTGCGCACCACCCCGTGATGTTTTTCTCACTCCTACTAGTGAATGTAATGTAACACACACCCATACAGTGCGCACCACCCCGTGATGTTTTTCTCACTCCTACTAGTGAATGTAATGTAACACACACCCATACAATGCGCACCACCCCGTGATGTTTTTCTCACTCCTACTAGTGAATGTAATGTAACACACACCCATACAATGCGCACCACCCCGTGATGTTTTTCTCACTCCTACTAGTGAATCTAATGTAACACACACCCATACAATGCGCACCACCCCGTGATGTTTTTCTCACTCCTACTAGTGAATATAATGTAACACACACCCATACAATGCGCACCACCCCGTGATGTTTTTCTCACTCCTACTAGTGAATCTAATGTAACACACACCCATACAATGCGCACCACCCCGTGATGTTTTTCTCACTCCTACTAGTGAATCTAATGTAACACACACCCATACAATGCGCACCACCCCGTGATGTTTTTCTCACTCCTACTAGTGAATATAATGTAACACACACCCATACAATGCGCACCACCCCGTGATGTTTTTCTCACTCCTACTAGTGAATATAATGTAACACACACCCATACAATGCGCACCACCTCGTGATGTTTTTCTCACTCCCACTAGTGAATGCAATGTAACACACACCCATACAATGAGCACCACACCGTGATGTTTTTCTCACTCCTACTAGTGAATGTAATGTAACACACACCCATACAATGCGCACCACCCCGTGATGTTTTTCTCACTCCTACTAGTGAATGTAATGTAACACACACCCATACAATGCGCACCACCCCGTGATGTTTTTCTCACTCCTACTAGTGAATGTAATGTAACACACACCCATACAATGCGCACCACCCCGTGATGTTTTTCACACTCCTACAAGTTAATGTAATGTAACACACACCCATACAATGCGCACCACCCCGTGATGTTTTTCTCACTCCTCCTAGGGAATGTAATGTAACACACACCCATAAAATGCGCACCACCCCGTGATGTTTTTCTCACTCCTACTAGTGAATGTAATGTAACACACACCCATACAATGCGCACCACCCCGTGATGTTTTTCTCACTCCTACTAGTGAATATAATGTAACACACACCCATACAATGCGCACCACCCCGTGATGTTTTTCTCACTCCTACTAGTGAATATAATGTAACACACACCCATACAATGCGCACCACCTCGTGATGTTTTTCTCACTCCCACTAGTGAATGCAATGTAACACACACCCATACAATGAGCACCACACCGTGATGTTTTTCTCACTCCTACTAGTGAATGTAATGTAACACACACCCATACAATGCGCACCACCCCGTGATGTTTTTCTCACTCCTACTAGTGAATGTAATGTAACACACACCCATACAATGCGCACCACCCCGTGATGTTTTTCTCACTCCTACTAGTGAATGTAATGTAACACACACCCATACAATGCGCACCACCCCGTGATGTTTTTCACACTCCTACAAGTTAATGTAATGTAACACACACCCATACAATGCGCACCACCCCGTGATGCTTTTCTCACTCCTCCTAGGGAATGTAATGTAACACACACCCATAAAATGCGCACCACCCCGTGATGTTTTTCTCACTCCTACTAGTGAATGTAATGTAACACACACCCATACAATGCGCACCACCCCGTGATGTTTTTCTCACTCCTCCTAGGGAATGTAATGTAACACACACCCATACAATGCGCACCACCCCGTGATGTTTTTCTCACTCCTACTAGTGAATGTAATGTAACACACACCCATACAATGCGCACCACCCCGTGATGTTTTTTTCACTCCTACTAGTGAATGTAATGTAACACACACCCATACAATGCGCACCACCCCGTGATGTTTTTCTCACTCCTCCTAGGGAATGTAATGTAACACACACCCATACAATGCGCACCACCCCGTGATGTTTTTCTCACTCCTACTAGTGAATGTAATGTAACACACACCCATACAATGCGCACCACCCCGTGATGTTTTTCTCACTCCTCCTAGGGAATGTAATGTAACACACACCCATACAATGCGCACCACCCCGTGATGTTTTTCTCACTGCTACTAGTGAATGTAATGTAACACACACCCATTCAATGCGCACCACCCCGTGATGTTTTTCTCACTCCTAATAGTGAATGGAATGTAACACACACCCATACAATGCGCACCACCCCGTGATGTTTTTCTCAATCCTACTAGTGAATGTAATGTAACACACACCCATACAATGCGCACCACCCCGTGATGTTTTTCTCACTCCTACTAGTGAATGGAATGTAACACACACCCATACAATGCGCACCACCCCGTGATGTTTTTCTCACTCCTACTAGTGAATGTAATGTAACACACACCCATACAATGCGCACCACCCCGTGATGTTTTTCTCATTCCTACTAGTGAATGTAATGTAACACACACGCATACAATGCGCACCACCCCGTGATGTTTTTCTCACTCCTACTAGTGAATGTAATGTAACACACACCCATACAATGCGCACCACCCCGTGATGTTTTTCTCACTCCTACTAGTGAATGTAATGTAACACACACCCGTACAATGCGCACCACCCCGTGATGTTTTTCTCACTCCTACTAGTGAATGTAATGTAACACACACCCGTACAATGCGCACCACCCCGTGATGTTTTTCTCACTCCTACTAGTGAATGTAATGTAACACACACCCGTACACTGCGAACCACCCCGTGATGTTTTTCGCACTCCTACTAATGAATCTAATGTAACACACACCCATACAATGCGCACCACCCCGCGATGTTTTTCAGAAACCTATCCTACATTGCCACTGCATGTTCCCTGACCTCCCCATGCTGACCACCCCGCAGTACTTTTCTCCATCCTACATTGCCACTCACTGCCTATCCTAATTCAGACCCTCCGATTCACACCACCCCGTGATGTTTTTCTCACTCCTAGTAGTGAATGTAATGTAACACCCACCCATACAATGCGCACCACCCCGTGATGTTTTTCTCACTCCTACTAGTGAATGTAATGTAACACCCACCCATACAATGCGCACCACCCCGTGATGTTTTTCTCACTCCTACTAGTGAATCTAATGTAACACACACCCATACAATGCGCACCACCCCGTGATGTTTTTCTCACTCCTACTAGTGAATCTAATGTAACACACACCCATACAATGCGCACCACCCCGTGATGTTTTTCTCACTCCTACTAGTGAATCTAATGTAACACACACCCATACAACGCGTACCACCCCGTGATGTTTTTCTCACTCCTACTAGTGAATGTAATGTAACACACACCCATACAATGCGCACCGCCCCGTGATGTTTTTCTCACTCCTACTAGTGAATCTAATGTAACACACACCCATATAATGCGCACCGCCCCGTGATGTTTTTCTCACTCCTACTAGTGAATGTAATGTAACACACACCCATAAAATGCGCACCGCCCCGTGATGTTTGTCTCACTCCTACTAGTGAATGTAATGTAACACACACCCATACAATGCGCACCACCCCGTGATGTTTTTCTCACTCCTCCTAGGGAATGTAATGTAACACACACCCATACAATGCGCACCACCCCGTGATGTTTTTCTCACTCCTACTAGTGAATGTAATGTAACACACACTCATACAGTGCGCACCACCCCGTGATGTTTTTCTCACTCCTACTAGTGAATGTAATGTAACACACACCCATACAGTGCGCACCACCCCGTGATGTTTTTCTCACTCCTACTAGTGAATGTAATGTAACACACACCCATACAATGCGCACCACCCCGTGATGTTTTTCTCACTCCTACTAGTGAATGTAATGTAACACACACCCATACAATGCGCACCACCCCGTGATGTTTTTCTCACTCCTACTAGTGAATCTAATGTAACACACACCCATACAATGCGCACCACCCCGTGATGTTTTTCTCACTCCTACTAGTGAATATAATGTAACACACACCCATACAATGCGCACCACCCCGTGATGTTTTTCTCACTCCTACTAGTGAATCTAATGTAACACACACCCATACAATGCGCACCACCCCGTGATGTTTTTCTCACTCCTACTAGTGAATCTAATGTAACACACACCCATACAATGCGCACCACCCCGTGATGTTTTTCTCACTCCTACTAGTGAATATAATGTAACACACACCCATACAATGCGCACCACCCCGTGATGTTTTTCTCACTCCTACTAGTGAATATAATGTAACACACACCCATACAATGCGCACCACCTCGTGATGTTTTTCTCACTCCCACTAGTGAATGCAATGTAACACACACCCATACAATGAGCACCACACCGTGATGTTTTTCTCACTCCTACTAGTGAATGTAATGTAACACACACCCATACAATGCGCACCACCCCGTGATGTTTTTCTCACTCCTACTAGTGAATGTAATGTAAAACACACCCATACAATGCGCACCACCCCGTGATGTTTTTCTCACTCCTACTAGTGAATGTAATGTAACACACACCCATACAATGCGCACCACCCCGTGATGTTTTTCACACTCCTACAAGTTAATGTAATGTAACACACACCCATACAATGCGCACCACCCCGTGATGTTTTTCTCACTCCTCCTAGGGAATGTAATGTAACACACACCCATAAAATGCGCACCACCCCGTGATGTTTTTCTCACTCCTACTAGTGAATGTAATGTAACACACACCCATACAATGCGCACCACCCCGTGATGTTTTTCTCACTCCTACTAGTGAATATAATGTAACACACACCCATACAATGCGCACCACCCCGTGATGTTTTTCTCACTCCTACTAGTGAATATAATGTAACACACACCCATACAATGCGCACCACCTCGTGATGTTTTTCTCACTCCCACTAGTGAATGCAATGTAACACACACCCATACAATGAGCACCACACCGTGATGTTTTTCTCACTCCTACTAGTGAATGTAATGTAACACACACCCATACAATGCGCACCACCCCGTGATGTTTTTCTCACTCCTACTAGTGAATGTAATGTAACACACACCCATACAATGCGCACCACCCCGTGATGTTTTTCTCACTCCTACTAGTGAATGTAATGTAACACACACCCATACAATGCGCACCACCCCGTGATGTTTTTCACACTCCTACAAGTTAATGTAATGTAACACACACCCATACAATGCGCACCACCCCGTGATGTTTTTCTCACTCCTCCTAGGGAATGTAATGTAACACACACCCATAAAATGCGCACCACCCCGTGATGTTTTTCTCACTCCTACTAGTGAATGTAATGTAACACACACCCCTACAATGCGCACCAGCCCGTGATGTTTTTCTCACTCCTCCTAGGGAATGTAATGTAACACACACCCATACAATGCGCACCACCCCGTGATGTTTTTCTCATTCCTACTAGTGAATGTAATGTAACACACACGCATACAATGCGCACCACCCCGTGATGTTTTTCTCACTCCTACTAGTGAATTTAATGTAACACACACCCATACAATGCGCACCACCCCGTGATGTTTTTCTCACTCCTACTAGTGAATGTAATGTAACACACACCCGTACAATGCGCACCACCCCGTGATGTTTTTCTCACTCCTATTAGTGAATGTAATGTAACACACACCCGTACAATGCGCACCACCCCGTGATGTTTTTCTCACTCCTACTAGTGAATGTAATGTAACACACACCCATACACTGCGAACCACCCCGTGATGTTTTTCGCACTCCTACTAATGAATCTAATGTAACACACACCCATACAATGCGCACCACCCCGCGATGTTTTTCAGAAACCTATCCTACATTGCCACTGCATGTTCCCTGACCTCCCCATGCTGACCACCCCGCAGTACTTTTCTCCATCCTACATTGCCACTCACTGCCTATCCTAATTCAGACCCTCCGATTCACACCACCCCGTGATGTTTTTCTCACTCCTAGTAGTGAATGTAATGTAACACCCACCCATACAATGCGCACCACCCCGTGATGTTTTTCTCACTCCTACTAGTGAATGTAATGTAACACACACCCATACAATGCGCACCACCCCGTGATGTTTTTCTCACTCCTACTAGTGAATCTAATGTAACACACACCCATACAATGCGCACCACCCCGTGATGTTTTTCTCACTCCTACTAGTGAATCTAATGTAACACACACCCATACAATGCGCACCACCCCGTGATGTTTTTCTCACTCCTACTAGTGAATGTAATGTAAAACACACCCATACAATGCGCACCACCCCGTGATGTTTTTCTCACTCCTACTAGTGAATGTAATGTAACACACACCCATACAATGCGCAACACCCCGTGATGTTTTTCTCACTCCTACTAGTGAATCTAATGTAACACACACCCATACAATGCGCACCACCCCGTGATGTTTTTCTCACTCCTACTAGTGAATTTAATGTAACACACACCCATACAATGCGCACCACCCCGTGATGTTTTTCTCACTCCTACTAGTGAATGTAATGTAACACACACCCATACAATGCGCACCACCCCGTGATGTTATTCTCACTGCTACTAGTGAATGTAATGTAACACACACCCATACAGTGCGTACCACCCCGTGATGTTTTTCTCACTGCTACTAGTGAATGTAATGTAACACACACCCATACAGTGCGCACCACCCCGTGATGTTTTTCTCACTCCTACTAGTGAATGTAATGTAACACACACCCATACAGTGCGCACCACCCCGTGTTGTTTTTCTCGCTCCTACTAGTGAATGTAATGTAACACACACCCATACAGTGCGCACCACCCCGTGATGTTTTTCTCACTCCTACTAGTGAATGTAATGTAACACACACCCATACAATGCGCACCACCCCGTGATGTTTTTCTGACTCCTATTAGTGAATGTAATGTAACACACAACCATACAATGCGCACCACCCCGTGATGTTTTTCTCACTCCTACTAGTGAATCTAATGTAACACACACCCATACAATGCGCACCACCCCGTGATGTTTTTCTCACTCCTACTAGTGAATCTAATGTAACACACACCCATACAATGCGCACCACCCCGTGATGTTTTTCTCACTCCTACTAGTGAATGTAATGTAACACACACCCATACAATGCGCACCACCCCGTGATGTTTTTCTCACTCCTACTAGTGAATCTAATGTAACACACACCCATACAATGCGCACCACCCCGTGATGTTTTTCTCACTCCTACTAGTGAATCTAATGTAACACACACCCATATAATGCGCACCACCCCGTGATGTTTTTCTGACTCCTATTAGTGAATGTAATGTAACACACACCCATACAATGCGCACCACCCCGTGATGTTTTTCTCACTCCTACTAGTGAATCTAATGTAACACACACCCATATAATGCGCACCACCCCGTGATGTTTTTCTGACTCCTATTAGTGAATGTAATGTAACACACAACCATACAATGCGCACCACCCCGTGATGTTTTTCTCACTCCTACTAGTGAATCTAATGTAACACACACCCATACAATGCGCACCACCCCGTGATGTTTTTCTAACTCCTACTAGTGAATCTAATGTAACACACACCCATACAATGCGCACCACCCCGTGATGTTTTTCTCACTCCTACTAGTGAATGTAATGTAACACACACCCATACAATGCGCACCACCCCGTGATGTTTTTCTCACTCCTACTAGTGAATCTAATGTAACACACACCCATATAATGCGCACCGCCCCGTGATGTTTTTCTCACTCCTACTAGTGAATGTAATGTAACACACACCCATACAATGCGCACCGCCCCGTGATGTTTTTCTCACTCCTACTAGTGAATGTAATGTAACACACAGCCATACAATGCGCACCACCCCGTGATGTTTTTCTCACTGCTACTAGTGAATGTAATGTAACACAGAGCCATACAATGCGCACCACCCCGTGATGTTTTTCTCACTCCTACTAGTGCATGTAATGTAACACACACCCATACAGTGCGCACCACCCCGTGATGTTTTTCTCACTCCTACTAGTGAATGTAATGTAACACACACCCATACAGTGCGCACCACCCCGTGATGTTTTTCTCACTCCTACTAGTGAATGTAATGTAACACACACCCATACAATACGCACCACCCCGTGATGTTTTTCTCACTGCTACTAGTGAATGTAATGTAACACACACCCATACAGTGCGTACCACCCCGTGATGTTTTTCTCACTGCTACTAGTGAATGTAATGTAACACACACCCATACAGTGCGCACCACCCCGTGATGTTTTTCTCACTCCTACTAGTGAATGTAATGTAACACACACCCATACAGTGCGCACCACCCCGTGATGTTTTTCTCGCTCCTACTAGTGAATGTAATGTAACACACACCCATACAGTGCGCACCACCCCGTGATGTTTTTCTCACTCCTACTAGTGAATGTAATGTAACACACACCCATACAATGCGCACCACCCCGTGATGTTTTTCTGACTCCTATTAGTGAATGTAATGTAACACACAACCATACAATGCGCACCACCCCGTGATGTTTTTCTCACTCCTACTAGTGAATCTAATGTAACACACACCCATACAATGCGCACCACCCTGTGATGTTTTTCTCACTCCTACTAGTGAATCTAATGTAACACACACCCATACAATGCGCACCACCCCGTGATGTTTTTCTGACTCCTATTAGTGAATGTAATGTAACACACAACCATACAATGCGCACCACCCCGTGATGTTTTTCTCACTCCTACTAGTGAATCTAATGTAACACACACCCATACAATGCGCACCACCCCGTGATGTTTTTCTCACTCCTACTAGTGAATCTAATGTAACACACACCCATACAATGCGCACCACCCCGTGATGTTTTTCTCACTCCTACTAGTGAATGTAATGTAACACACACCCATACAATGCGCACCACCCCGTGATGTTTTTCTCACTCCTACTAGTGAATCTAATGTAACACACACCCATATAATGCGCACAGCCCCGTGATGTTTTTCTCACTCCTACTAGTGAATGTAATGTAACACACACCCATACAATGCGCACCGCCCCGTGATGTTTTTCTCACTCCTACTAGTGAATGTAATGTAACACACAGCCATACAATGCGCACCACCCCGTGATGTTTTTCTCACTGCTACTAGTGAATGTAATGTAACACAGAGCCATACAATGCGCACCACCCCGTGATGTTTTTCTCACTCCTACTAGTGCATGTAATGTAACACACACCCATACAGTGCGCACCACCCCGTGATGTTTTTCTCACTCCTACTAGTGAATGTAATGTAACACACACCCATACAGTGCGCACCACCCCGTGATGTTTTTCTCACTCCTACTAGTGAATGTAATGTAACACACACCCATACAATGCGCACCACCCCGTGATGTTTTTCTCACTCCTACTAGTGAATGTAATGTAACACACACCCATACAATGAGCACCACCCCGTGATGTTTTTCTCACTCCTACTAGTGAATCTAATGTAACACACACCCATACAATGCGCACCACCCCGTGATGTTTTTCTCACTCCTACTAGTGAATCTAATGTAACACACACCCATACAATGCGCACCACCTCGTGATGTTTTTCTCACTCCTACTAGTGAATGCAATGTAACACACACCCATACAATGAGCACCACCCCGTGATGTTTTTCTCACTCCTACTAGTGAATGTAATGTAACACACACCCATACAATGCGCACCACCCCGTGATGTTTTTCTCACTCCTACTAGTGAATGTAATGTAACACACACCCATACAATGCGCACCACCCCGTGATGTTTTTCTCACTCCTACTAGTGAATGTAATGTAACACACACCCATACAATGCGCACCACCCCGTGATGTTTTTCTCACTCCTACTAGTGAATCTAATGTAACACACACCCATACAATGCGCACCACCCCGTGATGTTTTTCACACTCCTACAAGTTAATGTAATGTAACACACACCCATACAATGCGCACCACCCCGTGATGTTTTTCTCACTCCTCCTAGGGAATGTAATGTAACACACACCCATAAAATGCGCACCACCCCGTGATGTTTTTCTCACTCCTACTAGTGAATGTAATGTAACACACACCCCTACAATGCGCACCACCCCGTGATGTTTTTCTCACTCCTCCTAGGGAATGTAATGTAACACACACCCATACAATGCGCACCACCCCGTGATGTTTTTCTCACTCCTACTAGTGAATGTAATGTAACACACACCCATACAATGCGCACCACCCCGTGATGTTTTTCTCACTCCTACTAGTGAATCTAATGTAACACACACCCATATAATGCGCACCACCCCGTGATGTTTTCCTGACTCCTATTAGTGAATGTAATGTAACACACAACCATACAATGCGCACCACCCCGTGATGTTTTTCTCACTCCTACTAGTGAATCTAATGTAACACACACCCATACAATGCGCACCACCCCGTGATGTTTTTCTCACTCCTACTAGTGAATCTAATGTAACACACACCCATACAATGCGCACCACCCCGTGATGTTTTTCTCACTCCTACTAGTGAATGTAATGTAACACACACCCATACAATGCGCACCGCCCCGTGATGTTTTTCTCACTCCTACTAGTGAATCTAATGTAACACACACCCATATAATGCGCACCGCCCCGTGATGTTTTTCTCACTCCTACTAGTGAATGTAATGTAACACACACCCATACAATGCGCACCGCCCCGTGATGTTTTTCTCACTCCTACTAGTGAATGTAATGTAACACACAGCCATACAATGCGCACCACCCCGTGATGTTTTTCTCACTGCTACTAGTGCATGTAATGTAACACAGAGCCATACAGTGCGCACCACCCCGTGATGTTTTTCTCACTCCTACTAGTGCATGTAATGTAACACACACCCATACAGTGCGCACCACCCCGTGATGTTTTTCTCACTCCTACTAGTGAATGTAATGTAACACACACCCATACAGTGCGCACCACCCCGTGATGTTTTTCTCACTCCTACTAGTGAATGTAATGTAACACACACCCATACAGTGCGCACCACCCCGTGATGTTTTTCTCACTGCTACTAGTGAATGTAATGTAACACACACCCATACAGTGCGTACCACCCCGTGATGTTTTTCTCGCTCCTACTAGTGAATGTAATGTAACACACACCCATACAGTGCGCACCACCCCGTGATGTTTTTCTCGCTCCTACTAGTGAATGTAATGTAACACACACCCATACAGTGCGCACCACCCCGTGATGTTTTTCTCGCTCCTACTAGTGAATGTAATGTAACACACACCCATACAGTGCGCACCACCCCGTGATGTTTTTCTCACTCCTACTAGTGAATGTAATGTAACACACACCCATACAATGCGCACCACCCCGTGATGTTTTTCTGACTCCTATTAGTGAATGTAATGTAACACACACCCATACAATGCGCACCACCCCGTGATTTTTTTCTCACTCCTACTAGTGAATCTAATGTAACACACACCCATACAATGCGCACCACCCCGTGATGTTTTTCTCACTCCTACTAGTGAATCTAATGTAACACACACCCATACAATGCGCACCACCCCGTGATGTTTTTCTGACTCCTATTAGTGAATGTAATGTAACACACACCCATACAATGCGCACCACCCCGTGATGTTTTTCTCACTCCTACTAGTGAATCTAATGTAACACACACCCATACAATGCGCACCACCCCGTGATGTTTTTCTCACTCCTACTAGTGAATCTAATGTAACACACACCCATACAATGCGCACCGCCCCGTGATGTTTTTCTCACTCCTACTAGTGAATCTAATGTAACACACACCCATACAATGCGCACCGCCCCGTGATGTTTTTCTCACTCCTACTAGTGAATCTAATGTAACACACACCCATACAATGCGCACCGCCCCGTGATGTTTTTCTCACTCCTACTAGTGAATGTAATGTAACACACACCCATACAATGCGCACCGCCCCGTGATGTTTTTCTCACTCCTACTAGTGAATGTAATGTAACACACAGCCATACAGTGCGCACCACCCCGTGATGTTTTTCTCACTCCTACTAGTGCATGTAATGTAACACACACCCATACAGTGCGCACCACCCCGTGATGTTTTTCTCACTCCTACTAGTGCATGTAATGTAACACACACCCATACAGTGCGCACCACCCCGTGATGTTTTTCTCACTCCTACTAGTGAATGTAATGTAACACACACCCATACAGTGCGCACCACCCCGTGATGTTTTTCTCACTCCTACTAGTGAATGTAATGTAACACACACCCATACAATGCGCACCACCCCGTGATGTTTTTCTCACTCCTACTAGTGAATCTAATGTAACACACACCCATACAATGCGCACCACCCCGTGATGTTTTTCTCACTCCTACTAGTGAATCTAATGTAACACACACCCATACAATGCGCACCACCCCGTGATGTTTTTCTCACTCCTACTAGTGAATCTAATGTAACACACACCCATACAATGCGCACCACCTCGTGATGTTTTTCTCACTCCTACTAGTGAATGCAATGTAACACACACCCATACAATGAGCACCACCCCGTGATGTTTTTCTCACTCCTACTAGTGAATGTAATGTAACACACACCCATACAATGCGCACCACCCCGTGATGTTTTTCTCACTCCTACTAGTGAATGTAATGTAACACACACCCATACAATGCGCACCACCCCGTGATGTTTTTCTCACTCCTACTAGTGAATGTAATGTAACACACACCCATACAATGCGCACCACCCCGTGATGTTTTTCTCACTCCTACTAGTGAATCTAATGTAACACACACCCATACAATGCGCACCACCCCGTGATGTTTTTCACACTCCTACAAGTTAATGTAATGTAACACACACCCATACAATGCGCACCACCCCGTGATGTTTTTCTCACTCCTCCTAGGGAATGTAATGTAACACACACCCATAAAATGCGCACCACCCCGTGATGTTTTTCTCACTCCTCCTAGTGAATGTAATGTAACACACACCCCTACAATGCGCACCACCCCGTGATGTTTTTCTCACTCCTCCTAGGGAATGTAATGTAACACACACCCATACAATGCGCACCACCCCGTGATGTTTTTCTCACTCCTACTAGTGAATGTAATGTAACACACACCCATACAATGCGCACCACAGCGTGATGTTTTTCTCACTCCTCCTAGTGAATGTAATGTAACACACACCCATACAATGCGCACCACCCCGTGATGTTTTTCTCACTCCTCCTAGGGAATGTAATGTAACACACACCCATACAATGCGCACCACCCCGTGATGTTTTTCTCACTCCTCCTAGGGAATGTAATGTAACACACACCCATACAATGCGCACCACCCCGTGATGTTTTTCTCACTGCTACTAGTGATTGTAATGTAACACACACCCATACAATGCGCACCACCCCGTGATGTTTTTCTCACTCCTCCTAGTGAATGAAATGTAACATACACCCATACAATGCGCACCACCCCGTGATGTTTTTCTCACTCCTCCTAGGGAATGTAATGTAACACACACCCATACAGTGCGCACCACCCCGTGATGTTTTTCTCACTCCTACTAGTGAATGTAATGTAACACACACCCATACAGTGCGCACCACCCAGTGATGTTTTTCTCGCTCCTACTAGTGAATGTAATGTAACACACACCCATACAGTGCGCACCACCCCGTGATGTTTTTCTCACTCCTACTAGTGAATGTAATGTAACACACACCCATACAATGCGCACCACCCCGTGATGTTTTTCTGACTCCTACTAGTGAATCTAATGTAACACACAACCATACAATGCGCACCACCCCGTGATGTTTTTCTCACTCCTACTAGTGAATCTAATGTAACACACACCCATACAATGCGCACCACCCCGTGATGTTTTTCTCACTCCTACTAGTGAATCTAATGTAACACACACCCATACAATGCGCACCACCCCGTGATGTTTTTCTCACTCCTACTAGTGAATGTAATGTAACACACACCCATACAATGCGCACCACCCCGTGATGTTTTTCTCACTCCTACTAGTGAATCTAATGTAACACATACCCATATAATGCGCACCGCCCCGTGATGTTTTTCTCACTCCTACTAGTGAATGTAATGTAACACACAGCCATACAATGCGCACCGCCCCGTGATGTTTTTCTCACTCCTACTAGTGAATGTAATGTAACACACAGCCATACAATGCGCACCACCCCGTGATGTTTTTCTCACTGCTACTAGTGAATGTAATGTAACACACAGCCATACAATGCGCACCACCCCGTGATGTTTTTCTCACTCCTACTAGTGAATGTAATGTAACACACACCCATACAGTGCGCACCACCCCGTGATGTTTTTCTCACTCCTACTAGTGAATGTAATGTAACACACACCCATACAGTGCGCACCACCCCGTGATGTTTTTCTCACTCCTACTAGTGAATGTAATGTAACACACACCCATACAGTGCGCACCACCCCGTGATGTTTTTCTCACTCCTACTAGTGAATGTAATGTAACACACACCCATACAATGCGCACCACCCCGTGATGTTTTTCTCACTCCTACTAGTGAATCTAATGTAACACACACCCATACAATGCGCACCACCCCGTGATGTTTTTCTCACTCCTACTAGTGAATCTAATGTAACACACACCCATACAATGCGCACCACCTCGTGATGTTTTTCTCACTCCTACTAGTGAATGCAATGTAACACACACCCATACAATGAGCACCACCCCGTGATGTTTTTCTCACTCCTACTAGTGAATGTAATGTAACACACACCCATACAATGCGCACCACCCCGTGATGTTTTTCTCACTCCTACTAGTGAATGTAATGTAACACACACCCATACAATGCGCACCACCCCGTGATGTTTTTCTCACTCCTACTAGTGAATGTAATGTAACACACACCCATACAATGCGCACCACCCCGTGATGTTTTTCACACTCCTACAAGTTAATCTAATGTAACACACACCCATACAATGCGCACCACCCCGTGATGTTTTTCACACTCCTCCTAGGGAATGTAATGTAACACACACCCATAAAATGCGCACCACCCCGTGATGTTTTTCTCACTCCTACTAGTGAATGTAATGTAACACACACCCCTACAATGCGCACCACCCCGTGATGTTTTTCTCACTCCTCCTAGGGAATGTAATGTAACACACACCCATACAATGCGCACCACCCCGTGATGTTTTTCTCACTGCTACTAGTGAATGTAATGTAACACACACCCATACAATGCGCACCACCCCGTGATGTTTTTCTCACTGCTACTAGTGATTGTAATGTACCACACCAATACAATGCGCACCACCCCGTGATGTTTTTCTCACTCCTACTAGTGAATGTAATGTAACACACACCCATACAATGCGCACCACCCCGTGATGTTTTTCTCACTCCTACTAGTGAATGTAATGTAACACACACCCATACAATGCGCACCACCCCGTGATGTTTTTCTCACTCCTACTAGTGAATCTAATGTAACACACACCCATACAATGCGCACCACCCCGTGATGTTTTTCTTACTCCTACTAGTGAATCTAATGTAACACACACCCATACAATGCGCACCACCCCGTGATGTTTTTCTCACTCCTACTAGTGAATGTAATGTAACACACACCCATACAATGCGCACCACCCCGTGATGTTTTTCTCACTCCTACTAGTGAATCTAATGTAACACACACCCATATAATGCGCACCGCCCCGTGATGTTTTTCTCACTCCTACTAGTGAAAGTAATGTAACACACACCCATACAATGCGCACCGCCCCGTGATGTTTTTCTCACTCCTACTAGTGAATGTAATGTAACACACAGCCATACAATGCGCACCACCCCGTGATGTTTTTCTCACTGCTACTAGTGAATGTAATGTAACACACAGCCATACAATGCGCACCACCCCGTGATGTTTTTCTCACTCCTACTAGTGAATCTAATGTAACACACACCCATACAATGCGCACCACCTCGTGATGTTTTTCTCACTCCTACTAGTGAATGCAATGTAACACACACCCATACAATGAGCACCACCCCGTGATGTTTTTCTCACTCCTACTAGTGAATGTAATGTAACACACACCCATACAATGCGCACCACCCCGTGATGTTTTTCTCACTCCTACTAGTGAATGTAATGTAACACACACCCATACAATGCGCACCACTCCGTGATGTTTTTCTCACTCCTACTAGTGAATGTAATGTAACACACACCCATACAATGCGCACCACCCCGTGATGTTTTTCTCACTCCTACTAGTGAATCTAATGTAACACACACCCATACAATGCGCACCACCCCGTGATGTTTTTCACACTCCTACAAGTTAATGTAATGTAACACACACCCATACAATGCGCACCACCCCGTGATGTTTTTCTCACTGCTACTAGTGAATGTAATGTAACACACAGCCATACAATGCGCACCACCCCGTGATGTTTTTCTCACTCCTACTAGTGAATGTAATGTAACACACACCCATACAGTGCGCACCACCCCGTGATGTTTTTCTCACTCCTACTAGTGAATGTAATGTAACACACACCCATACAGTGCGCACCACCCCGTGATGTTTTTCTCACTCCTACTAGTGAATGTAATGTAACACACACCCATACAGTGCGCACCACCCCGTGATGTTTTTCTCACTCCTACTAGTGAATGTAATGTAACACACACCCATACAATGCGCACCACCCCGTGATGTTTTTCTCACTCCTACTAGTGAATCTAATGTAACACACACCCATACAATGCGCACCACCCCGTGATGTTTTTCTCACTCCTACTAGTGAATCTAATGTAACACACACCCATACAATGCGCACCACCTCGTGATGTTTTTCTCACTCCTACTAGTGAATGCAATGTAACACACACCCATACAATGAGCACCACCCCGTGATGTTTTTCTCACTCCTACTAGTGAATGTAATGTAACACACACCCATACAATGCGCACCACCCCGTGATGTTTTTCTCACTCCTACTAGTGAATGTAATGTAACACACACCCATACAATGCGCACCACCCCGTGATGTTTTTCTCACTCCTACTAGTGAATCTAATGTAACACACACCCATACAATGCGCACCACCCCGTGATGTTTTTCACACTCCTACAAGTTAATGTAATGTAACACACACCCATACAATGCGCACCACCCCGTGATGTTTTTCTCACTCCTCCTAGGGAATGTAATGTAACACACACCCATAAAATGCGCACCACCCCGTGATGTTTTTCTCACTCCTACTAGTGAATGTAATGTAACACACACCCCTACAATGCGCACCACCCCGTGATGTTTTTCTCACTCCTCCTAGGGAATGTAATGTAACACACACCCATACAATGCGCACCACCCCGTGATGTTTTTCTCACTGCTACTAGTGAATGTAATGTAACACACACCCATACAATGCGCACCACCCCGTGATGTTTTTCTCACTGCTACTAGTGATTGTAATGTACCACACCAATACAATGCGCACCACCCCGTGATGTTTTTCTCACTCCTACTAGTGAATGTAATGTAACACACACCCATACAATGCGCACCACCCCGTGATGTTTTTCTCACTCCTACTAGTGAATGTAATGTAACACACACCCATACAATGCGCACCACCCCGTGATGTTTTTCTCACTCCTACTAGTGAATCTAATGTAACACACACCCATACAATGCGCACCACCCCGTGATGTTTTTCTCACTCCTACTAGTGAATCTAATGTAACACACACCCATACAATGCGCACCACCCCGTGATGTTTTTCTCACTCCTACTAGTGAATGTAATGTAACACACACCCATACAATGCGCACCACCCCGTGATGTTTTTCTCACTCCTACTAGTGAATCTAATGTAACACACACCCATATAATGCGCACCGCCCCGTGATGTTTTTCTCACTCCTACTAGTGAATGTAATGTAACACACACCCATACAATGCGCACCGCCCCGTGATGTTTTTCTCACTCCTACTAGTGAATGTAATGTAACACACAGCCATACAATGCGCACCACCCCGTGATGTTTTTCTCACTGCTACTAGTGAATGTAATGTAACACACAGCCATACAATGCGCACCACCCCGTGATGTTTTTCTCACTCCTACTAGTGAATGTAATGTAACACACACCCATACAGTGCGCACCACCCCGTGATGTTTTTCTCACTCCTACTAGTGAATGTAATGTAACACACACCCAAACAGTGCGCACCACCCCGTGATGTTTTTCTCACTCCTACTAGTGAATGTAATGTAACACACACCCATACAGTGCGCACCACCCCGTGATGTTTTTCTCACTCCTACTAGTGAATGTAATGTAACACACACCCATACAATGCGCACCACCCCGTGATGTTTTTCTCACTCCTACTAGTGAATCTAATGTAACACACACCCATACAATGCGCACCACCCCGTGATGTTTTTCTCACTCCTACTAGTGAATCTAATGTAACACACACCCATACAATGCGCACCACCTCGTGATGTTTTTCTCACTCCTACTAGTGAATGCAATGTAACACACACCCATACAATGAGCACCACCCCGTGATGTTTTTCTCACTCCTACTAGTGAATGTAATGTAACACACACCCATACAATGCGCACCACCCCGTGATGTTTTTCTCACTCCTACTAGTGAATGTAATGTAACACACACCCATACAATGCGCACCACCCCGTGATGTTTTTCTCACTCCTACTAGTGAATGTAATGTAACACACACCCATACAATGCGCACCACCCCGTGATGTTTTTCTCACTCCTACTAGTGAATCTAATGTAACACACACCCATACAATGCGCACCACCCCGTGATGTTTTTCACACTCCTACAAGTTAATGTAATGTAACACACACCCATACAATGCGCACCACCAAGTGATGTTTTTCTCACTCCTCCTAGGGAATGTAATGTAACACACACCCATAAAATGCGCACCACCCCGTGATGTTTTTCTCACTCCTACTAGTGAATGTAATGTAACACACACCCGTACAATGCGCACCACCCCGTGATGTTTTTCTCACTCCTACTAGTGAATCTAATGTAACACACACCCATAAAATGCGCACCACCCCGTGATGTTTTTCTCACTCCTACTAGTGAATGTAATGTAACACACACCCCTACAATGCGCACCACCCCGTGATGTTTTTCTCACTCCTCCTAGGGAATGTAATGTAACACACACCCGTACAATGCGCACCACCCCGTGATGTTTTTCTCACTGCTACTAGTGAATGTAATGTAACACACACCCATACAATGCGCACCACCCCGTGATGTTTTTCTCACTGCTACTAGTGATTGTAATGTACCACACCAATACAATGCGCACCACCCCGTGATGTTTTTCTCACTCCTACTAGTGAATGTAATGTAACACACACCCATACAATGCGCACCACCCCGTGATGTTTTTCTCACTCCTACTAGTGAATGTAATGTAACACACACCCATACAATGCGCACCACCCCGTGATGTTTTTCTCACTCCTACTAGTGAATCTAATGTAACACACACCCATACAATGCGCACCACCCCGTGATGTTTTTCTCACTCCTACTAGTGAATCTAATGTAACACACACCCATACAATGCGCACCAACCCGTGATGTTTTTCTCACTCCTACTAGTGAATGTAATGTAACACACACCCATACAATGCGCACCACCCCGTGATGTTTTTCTCACTCCTACTAGTGAATCTAATGTAACACACACCCATATAATGCGCACCGCCCCGTGATGTTTTTCTCACTCCTACTAGTGAATGTAATGTAACACACACCCATACAATGCGCACCGCCCCGTGATGTTTTTCTCACTCCTACTAGTGAATGTAATGTAACACACAGCCATACAATGCGCACCGCCCCGTGATGTTTTTCTCACTGCTACTAGTGAATGTAATGTAACACACAGCCATACAATGCGCACCGCCCCGTGATGTTTTTCTCACTCCTACTAGTGAATGTAATGTAACACACACCCATACAGTGCGCACCACCCCGTGATGTTTTTCTCACTCCTACTAGTGAATGTAATGTAACACACACCCATACAGTGCGCACCACCCCGTGATGTTTTTCTCACTCCTACTAGTGAATGTAATGTAACACACACCCATACAGTGCGCACCACCCCGTGATGTTTTTCTCACTCCTACTAGTGAATGTAATGTAACACACACCCATACAATGCGCACCACCCCGTGATGTTTTTCTCACTCCTACTAGTGAATCTAATGTAACACACACCCATACAATGCGCACCACCCCGTGATGTTTTTCTCACTCCTACTAGTGAATCTAATGTAACACACACCCATACAATGCGCACCACCTCGTGATGTTTTTCTCACTCCTACTAGTGAATGCAATGTAACACACACCCATACAATGAGCACCACCCCGTGATGTTTTTCTCACTCCTACTAGTGAATGTAATGTAACACACACCCATACAATGCGCACCACCCCGTGATGTTTTTCTCACTCCTACTAGTGAATGTAATGTAACACACACCCATACAATGCGCACCACCCCGTGATGTTTTTCTCACTCCTACTAGTGAATGTAATGTAACACACACCCATACAATGCGCACCACCCCGTGATGTTTTTCTCACTCCTACTAGTGAATCTAATGTAACACACACCCATACAATGCGCACCACCCCGTGATGTTTTTCACACTCCTACAAGTTAATGTAATGTAACACACACCCATACAATGCGCACCACCCCGTGATGTTTTTCTCACTCCTCCTAGGGAATGTAATGTAACACACACCCATAAAATGCGCACCACCCCGTGATGTTTTTCTCACTCCTACTAGTGAATGTAATGTAACACACACCCCTACAATGCGCACCACCACGTGATGTTTTTCTCACTCCTCCTAGGGAATGTAATGTAACACACACCCATACAATGCGCACCACCCCGTGATGTTTTTCTCACTGCTACTAGTGAATGTAATGTAACACACACCCATACAATGCGCACCACCCCGTGATGTTTTTCTCACTGCTACTAGTGATTGTAATGTACCACACCAATACAATGCGCACCACCCCGTGATGTTTTTCTCACTCCTACTAGTGAATGTAATGTAACACACACCCATACAATGCGCACCACCCCGTGATGTTTTTCTCACTCCTACTAGTGAATGTAATGTAACACACACCCATACAATGCGCACCACCCCGTGATGTTTTTCTCACTCCTACTAGTGAATGTAATGTAACACACACCCATACAATGCGCACCACCCCGTGATGTTTTTCTCACTCCTACTAGTGAATGTAATGTAACACACACCCATACAATGCGCACCACCCCGTGATGTTTTTCTCACTCCTACTAGTGAATGTAATGTAACACACACGCATACAATGCGCACCACCCCGTGATGTTTTTCTCACTCCTACTAGTGAATGTAATGTAACACACACCCGTACAATGCGCACCACCCCGTGATGTTTTTCTCACTCCTACTAGTGAATGTAATGTAACACACACCCATACAATGCGCACCACCCCGTGATGTTTTTCTCATTCCTACTAGTGAATGTAATGTAACACACACCCGTACAATGCGCACCACCCCGTGATGTTTTTCTCACTCCTACTAGTGAATGTAATGTAACACACACCCATACAATGCGAACCACCCCGTGATGTTTTTCGCACTCCTACTAATGAATCTAATGTAACACACACCCATACAATGCGCACCACCCCGCGATGTTTTTCAGAAAACTATCCTACATTGCCACTGCATGTTCCCTGACCTCCACATGCTGACCACCCCGCAGTACTTTTCTCCATCCTACATTGCCACTCACTGCCTATCCTAATTCAGACCCTCCGATTCACACCACCCCGTGATGTTTTTCTCACTCCTAGTAGTGAATGTAATGTAACACCCACCCATACAATGCGCACCACCCCGTGATGTTTTTCTCACTCCTACTAGTGAATGTAATGTAACACACACCCATACAATGCGCACCACCCCGTGATGTTTTTCTCACTCCTACTAGTGAATGTAATGTAACACACACCCATACAATGCGCACCACCTCGTGACGTTTTTCTCACTCCTACTAGTGAATGTAATGTAACACACACCCATACAATGCGCACCACCTCGTGATGTTTTTCTCACTCCTACTAGTGAATGTAATGTAACACACACCCATACAATGCGCACCACCCCGTGATGTTTTTCTCACTGCTACTAGTGAATGTAATGTAACACACACCCATACAATGCGCACCACCCCGTTTTGATTTTCTCACTCCTACTAGTGAATGTAATGTAACACACACCCATACAATGCGCACCACCCCGTGATGTTTTTCTCACTCCTACTAGTGAATGTAATGTAACACACACCCATACAATGCGCACCAGCCCGTGATGTTTTTCTCACTCCTACTAGTGAATGTAATGTAACACTCACCCATACAATGCGCACCACCCCGTGATGTTTTTCTCACTCCTACTAGTGAATGTAATGTAACACACACCCATACAATGCGCACCACCCCGTGATGTTTTTCTCACTCCTACTAGTGAATGTAATGTAACACACACCCATACAATGCGCACCACCCCGTGATGTTTTTCTCACTCCTACTAGTGAATGTAATGTAACACACACCCATACAATGCGCACCACCCCGTGATGTTTTTCTCACTCCTACTAGTGAATCTAATGTAACACACACCCATACAATGCGCACCACCCCGTGATGTTTTTCTCATTCCTACTAGTGAATCTAATGTAACACACACCCATACAATGCGCACCACCCCGCGATGTTTTTCAGAAACCTATCCTACATTGCCACTGCATGTTCCCTGAATTCCCCATGCTGACCACCCCGCGGTGCTTTTCTCCATCTTACATTGCCACTCACTGTCTATCCTAATTCAGACCCTCCGATTCACACCACCCCGTGATGTTTTTCTCACTCCTACTAATGAATGTAATGTAACACACACCCATACAATGCGCACCACCCCGTGATGTATTTCTCACTCCTACTAGTGAATGTAATGTAACACACACCCATACAATGCGCACCACCCCGTGATGTTTTACTCACTCCTACTAGTGAATCTATTGTAACACACACCCATACAATGCGCACCACCCCGTGATGTTTTTCTCACTCCTACTAGTGAATGTAATGTAACACAAACCCATACAATGCGCACCACCCCGTGATGTTTTTCTCACTCCTACTAGTGAATCTAATGTAACACACACCCATACAATGCGCACCACCCCGTGATGTTTTTCTCACTCCTACTAGTGAATCTAATGTAACACACACCCATATAATGCGCACCGCCCCGTGATGTTTTTCTCACTCCTACTAGTGAATGTAATGTAACACACACCCATACAATGCGCACCGCCCCGTGATGTTTTTCTCACTCCTACTAGTGAATGTAATGTAACACACAGCCATACAATGCGCACCGCCCCGTGATGTTTTTCTCACTGCTACTAGTGAATGTAATGTAACACACAGCCATACAATGCGCACCACCCCGTGATGTTTTTCTCACTCCTACTAGTGAATGTAATGTAACACACACCCATACAGTGCGCACCACCCCGTGATGTTTTTCTCACTCCTACTAGTGAATGTAATGTAACACACACCCATACAGTGCGCACCACCCCGTGATGTTTTTCTCACTCCTACTAGTGAATGTAATGTAACACACACCCATACAGTGCGCACCACCCCGTGATGTTTTTCTCACTCCTACTAGTGAATGTAATGTAACACACACCCATACAATGCGCACCACCCCGTGATGTTTTTCTCACTCCTACTAGTGAATCTAATGTAACACACACCCATACAATGCGCACCACCCCGTGATGTTTTTCTCACTCCTACTAGTGAATCTAATGTAACACACACCCATACAATGCGCACCACCTCGTGATGTTTTTCTCACTCCTACTAGTGAATGCAATGTAACACACACCCATACAATGAGCACCACCCCGTGATGTTTTTCTCACTCCTACTAGTGAATGTAATGTAACACACACCCATACAATGCGCACCACCCCGTGATGTTTTTCTCACTCCTACTAGTGATTGTAATGTAACACACACCCATACAATGCGCACCACCCCGTGATGTTTTTCTCACTCCTACTAGTGAATGTAATGTAACACACACCCATACAATGCGCACCACCCCGTGATGTTTTTCTCACTCCTACTAGTGAATCTAATGTAACACACACCCATACAATGCGCACCACCCCGTGATGTTTTTCACACTCCTACAAGTTAATGTAATGTAACACACACCCATACAATGCGCACCACCCCGTGATGTTTTTCTCACTCCTCCTAGGGAATGTAATGTAACACACACCCATAAAATGCGCACCACCCCGTGATGTTTTTCTCACTCCTACTAGTGAATGTAATGTAACACACACCCCTACAATGCGCACCACCACGTGATGTTTTTCTCACTCCTCCTAGGGAATGTAATGTAACACACACCCATACAATGCGCACCACCCCGTGATGTTTTTCTCACTGCTACTAGTGAATGTAATGTAACACACACCCATACAATGCGCACCACCCCGTGATGTTTTTCTCACTGCTACTAGTGATTGTAATGTACCACACCAATACAATGCGCACCACCCCGTGATGTTTTTCTCACTCCTACTAGTGAATGTAATGTAACACACACCCATACAATGCGCACCACCCCGTGATGTTTTTCTCACTCCTACTAGTGAATGTAATGTAACACACACCCATACAATGCGCACCACCCCGTGATGTTTTTCTCACTCCTACTAGTGAATGTAATGTAACACACACCCATACAATGCGCACCACCCCGTGATGTTTTTCTCACTCCTACTAGTGAATGTAATGTAACACACACCCATACAATGCGCACCACCCCGTGATGTTTTTCTCACTCCTACTAGTGAATGTAATGTAACACACACGCATACAATGCGCACCACCCCGTGATGTTTTTCTCACTCCTACTAGTGAATGTAATGTAACACACACCCGTACAATGCGCACCACCCCGTGATGTTTTTCTCACTCCTACTAGTGAATGTAATGTAACACACACCCATACAATGCGCACCACCCCGTGATGTTTTTCTCACTCCTACTAGTGAATGTAATGTAACACACACCCGTACAATGCGCACCACCCCGTGATGTTTTTCTCACTCCTACTAGTGAATGTAATGTAACACACACCCATACAATGCGAACCACCCCGTGATGTTTTTCGCACTCCTACTAATGAATCTAATGTAACACACACCCATACAATGCGCACCACCCCGCGATGTTTTTCAGAAAACTATCCTACATTGCCACTGCATGTTCCCTGACCTCCACATGCTGACCACCCCGCAGTACTTTTCTCCATCCTACATTGCCACTCACTGCCTATCCTAATTCAGACCCTCCGATTCACACCACCCCGTGATGTTTTTCTCACTCCTAGTAGTGAATGTAATGTAACACCCACCCATACAATGCGCACCACCCCGTGATGTTTTTCTCACTCCTACTAGTGAATGTAATGTAACACACACCCATACAATGCGCACCACCCCGTGATGTTTTTCTCACTCCTACTAGTGAATGTAATGTAACACACACCCATACAATGCGCACCACCTCGTGATGTTTTTCTCACTCCTACTAGTGAATGTAATGTAACACACACCCATACAATGCGCACCACCTCGTGATGTTTTTCTCACTCCTACTAGTGAATGTAATGTAACACACACCCATACAATGCGCACCACCCCGTGATGTTTTTCTCACTGCTACTAGTGAATGTAATGTAACACACACCCATACAATGCGCACCACCCCGTTTTGATTTTCTCACTCCTACTAGTGAATGTAATGTAACACACACCCATACAATGCGCACCACCCCGTGATGTTTTTCTCACTCCTACTAGTGAATGTAATGTAACACACACCCATACAATGCGCACCAGCCCGTGATGTTTTTCTCACTCCTACTAGTGAATGTAATGTAACACTCACCCATACAATGCGCACCACCCCGTGATGTTTTTCTCACTCCTACTAGTGAATGTAATGTAACACACACCCATACAATGCGCACCACCCCGTGATGTTTTTCTCACTCCTACTAGTGAATGTAATGTAACACACACCCATACAATGCGCACCACCCCGTGATGTTTTTCTCACTCCTACTAGTGAATGTAATGTAACACACACCCATACAATGCGCACCACCCCGTGATGTTTTTCTCACTCCTACTAGTGAATCTAATGTAACACACACCCATACAATGCGCACCACCCCGTGATGTTTTTCTCATTCCTACTAGTGAATCTAATGTAACACACACCCATACAATGCGCACCACCCCGCGATGTTTTTCAGAAACCTATCCTACATTGCCACTGCATGTTCCCTGAATTCCCCATGCTGACCACCCCGCGGTGCTTTTCTCCATCTTACATTGCCACTCACTGTCTATCCTAATTCAGACCCTCCGATTCACACCACCCCGTGATGTTTTTCTCACTCCTACTAATGAATGTAATGTAACACACACCCATACAATGCGCACCACCCCGTGATGTATTTCTCACTCCTACTAGTGAATGTAATGTAACACACACCCATACAATGCGCACCACCCCGTGATGTTTTACTCACTCCTACTAGTGAATCTATTGTAACACACACCCATACAATGCGCACCACCCCGTGATGTTTTTCTCACTCCTACTAGTGAATGTAATGTAACACAAACCCATACAATGCGCACCACCCCGTGATGTTTTTCTCACTCCTACTAGTGAATCTAATGTAACACACACCCATACAATGCGCACCACCCCGTGATGTTTTTCTCACTCCTACTAGTGAATCTAATGTAACACACACCCATACAATGCGCACCACCTCGTGATGTTTTTCTCACTCCTACTAGTGAATGCAATGTAACACACACCCATACAATGCGCACCACCCCGTGATGTTTTTCTCACTCCTACTAGTGAATGTAATGTAACACACACCCATACAATGCGCACCACCCCGTGATGTTTTTCTCACTCCTACTAGTGAATCTAATGTAACACACACCCATACAATGCGCACCACCCCGTGATGTTTTTCACACTCCTACAAGTTAATGTAATGTAACACACACCCATACAATGCGCACCACCCCGTGATGTTTTTCTCACTCCTCCTAGGGAATGTAATGTAACACACACCCATAAAATGCGCACCACCCCGTGATGTTTTTCTCACTCCTACTAGTGAATGTAATGTAACACACACCCCTACAATGCGCACCACCCCGTGATGTTTTTCTCACTCCTCCTAGGGAATGTAATGTAACACACACCCATACAATGCGCACCACCCCGTGATGTTTTTCTCACTGCTACTAGTGAATGTAATGTAACACACACCCATACAATGCGCACCACCCCGTGATGTTTTTCTCACTGCTACTAGTGATTGTAATGTACCACACCAATACAATGCGCACCACCCCGTGATGTTTTTCTCACTCCTACTAGTGAATGTAATGTAACACACACCCATACAATGCGCACCACCCCGTGATGTTTTTCTCACTCCTACTAGTGAATGTAATGTAACACACACCCATACAATGCGCACCACCCCGTGATGTTTTTCTCACTCCTACTAGTGAATCTAATGTAACACACACCCATACAATGCGCACCACCCCGTGAAGTTTTTCTTACTCCTACTAGTGAATCTAATGTAACACACACCCATACAATGCGCACCACCCCGTGATGTTTTTCTCACTCCTACTAGTGAATGTAATGTAACACACACCCATACAATGCGCACCACCCCGTGATGTTTTTCTCACTCCTACTAGTGAATCTAATGTAACACACACCCATATAATGCGCACCGCCCCGTGATGTTTTTCTCACTCCTACTAGTGAATGTAATGTAACACACACCCATACAATGCGCACCGCCCCGTGATGTTTTTCTCACTCCTACTAGTGAATGTAATGTAACACACAGCCATACAATGCGCACCACCCCGTGATGTTTTTCTCACTGCTACTAGTGAATGTAATGTAACACACAGCCATACAATGCGCACCACCCCGTGATGTTTTTCTCACTCCTACTAGTGAATCTAATGTAACACACACCCATACAATGCGCACCACCTCGTGATGTTTTTCTCACTCCTACTAGTGAATGCAATGTAACACACACCCATACAATGAGCACCACCCCGTGATGTTTTTCTCACTCCTACTAGTGAATGTAATGTAACACACACCCATACAATGCGCACCACCCCGTGATGTTTTTCTCACTCCTACTAGTGAATGTAATGTAACACACACCCATACAATGCGCACCACTCCGTGATGTTTTTCTCACTCCTACTAGTGAATGTAATGTAACACACACCCATACAATGCGCACCACCCCGTGATGTTTTTCTCACTCCTACTAGTGAATCTAATGTAACACACACCCATACAATGCGCACCACCCCGTGATGTTTTTCACACTCCTACAAGTTAATGTAATGTAACACACACCCATACAATGCGCACCACCCCGTGATGTTTTTCTCACTGCTACTAGTGAATGTAATGTAACACACAGCCATACAATGCGCACCACCCCGTGATGTTTTTCTCACTCCTACTAGTGAATGTAATGTAACACACACCCATACAGTGCGAACCACCCCGTGATGTTTTTCTCACTCCTACTAGTGAATGTAATGTAACACACACCCATACAGTGCGCACCACCCCGTGATGTTTTTCTCACTCCTACTAGTGAATGTAATGTAACACACACCCATACAGTGCGCACCACCCCGTGATGTTTTTCTCACTCCTACTAGTGAATGTAATGTAACACACACCCATACAATGCGCACCACCCCGTGATGTTTTTCTCACTCCTACTAGTGAATCTAATGTAACACACACCCATACAATGCGCACCACCCCGTGATGTTTTCTCACTCCTACTAGTGAATCTAATGTAACACACACCCATACAATGCGCACCACCTCGTGATGTTTTTCTCACTCCTACTAGTGAATGCAATGTAACACACACCCATACAATGAGCACCACCCCGTGATGTTTTTCTCACTCCTACTAGTGAATGTAATGTAACACACACCCATACAATGCGCACCACCCCGTGATGTTTTTCTCACTCCTACTAGTGAATGTAATGTAACACACACCCATACAATGCGCACCACCCCGTGATGTTTTTCTCACTCCTACTAGTGAATCTAATGTAACACACACCCATACAATGCGCACCACCCCGTGATGTTTTTCACACTCCTACAAGTTAATGTAATGTAACACACACCCATACAATGCGCACCACCCCGTGATGTTTTTCTCACTCCTCCTAGGGAATGTAATGTAACACACACCCATAAAATGCGTACCACCCCGTGATGTTTTTCTCACTCCTACTAGTGAATGTAATGTAACACACACCCCTACAATGCGCACCACCCCGTGATGTTTTTCTCACTCCTCCTAGGGAATGTAATGTAACACACACCCATACAATGCGCACCACCCCGTGATGTTTTTCTCACTGCTACTAGTGAATGTAATGTAACACACACCCATACAATGCGCACCACCCCGTGATGTTTTTCTCACTGCTACTAGTGATTGTAATGTACCACACCAATACAATGCGCACCACCCCGTGATGTTTTTCTCACTCCTACTAGTGAATGTAATGTAACACACACCCATACAATGCGCACCACCCCGTGATGTTTTTCTCACTCCTACTAGTGAATGTAATGTAACACACACCCATACAATGCGCACCACCCCGTGATGTTTTTCTCACTCCTACTAGTGAATCTAATGTAACACACACCCATACAATGCGCACCACCCCGTGATGTTTTTCTCACTCCTACTAGTGAATCTAATGTAACACACACCCATACAATGCGCACCACCCCGTGATGTTTTTCTCACTCCTACTAGTGAATGTAATGTAACACACACCCATGAAATGCGCACCACCCCGTGATGTTTTTCTCACTCCTACTAGTGAATCTAATGTAACACACACCCATATAATGCGCACCGCCCCGTGATGTTTTTCTCACTCCTACTAGTGAATGTAATGTAACACACACCCATACAATGCGCACCGCCCCGTGATGTTTTTCTCACTCCTACTAGTGAATGTAATGTAACACACAGCCATACAATGCTCACCACCCCGTGATGTTTTTCTCACTGCTACTAGTGAATGTAATGTAACACACAGCCATACAATGCGCACCACCCCGTGATGTTTTTCTCACTCCTACTAGTGAATGTAATGTAACACACACCCATACAGTGCGCACCACCCCGTGATGTTTTTCTCACTCCTACTAGTGAATGTAATGTAACACACACCCAAACAGTGCGCACCACCCCGTGATGTTTTTCTCACTCCTACTAGTGAATGTAATGTAACACACACCCATACAGTGCGCACCACCCCGTGATGTTTTTCTCACTCCTACTAGTGAATGTAATATAACACACACCCATACAATGCGCACCACTCCGTGATGTTTTTCTCACTCCTACTAGTGAATCTAATGTAACACACACCCATACAATGCGCACCACCCCGTGATGTTTTTCTCACTCCTACTAGTGAATCTAATGTAACACACACCCATACAATGCGCACCACCTCGTGATGATTTTCTCACTCCTACTAGTGAATGCAATGTAACACACACCCATACAATGAGCACCACCCCGTGATGTTTTTCTCACTCCTACTAGTGAATGTAATGTAACACACACCCATACAATGCGCACCACCCCGTGATGTTTTTCTCACTCCTACAAGTGAATGTAATGTAACACACACCCATACAATGCGCACCACCCCGTGATGTTTTTCTCACTCCTACTAGTGAATGTAATGTAACACACACCCATACAATGCGCACCACCCCGTGATGTTTTTCTCACTCCTACTAGTGAATCTAATGTAACACACACCCATACAATGCGCACCACCCCGTGATGTTTTTCACACTCCTACAAGTTAATGTAATGTAACACACACCCATACAATGCGCACCACCCCGTGATGTTTTTCTCACTCCTCCTAGGGAATGTAATGTAACACACACCCATAAAATGCGCACCACCCCGTGATGTTTTTCTCACTCCTACTAGTGAATGTAATGTAACACACACCCGTACAATGCGCACCACCCCGTGATGTTTTTCTCACTCCTACTAGTGAATCTAATGTAACACACACCCATAAAATGCGCACCACCCCGTGATGTTTTTCTCACTCCTACTAGTGAATGTAATGTAACACACACCCCTACAATGCGCACCACCCCGTGATGTTTTTCTCACTCCTCCTAGGGAATGTAATGTAACACACACCCATACAATGCGCACCACCCCGTGATGTTTTTCTCACTGCTACTAGTGAATGTAATGTAACACACACCCATACAATGCGCACCACCCCGTGATGTTTTTCTCACTGCTACTAGTGATTGTAATGTACCACACCAATACAATGCGCACCACCCCGTGATGTTTTTCTCACTCCTACTAGTGAATGTAATGTAACACACACCCATACAATGCGCACCACCCCGTGATGTTTTTCTCACTCCTACTAGTGAATGTAATGTAACACACACCCATACAATGCGCACCACCCCGTGATGTTTTTCTCACTCCTACTAGTGAATCTAATGTAACACACACCCATACAATGCGCACCACCCCGTGATGTTTTTCTCACTCCTACTAGTGAATCTAATGTAACACACACCCATACAATGCGCACCAACCCGTGATGTTTTTCTCACTCCTACTAGTGAATGTAATGTAACACACACCCATACAATGCGCACCACCCCGTGATGTTTTTCTCACTCCTACTAGTGAATCTAATGTAACACACACCCATATAATGCGCACCGCCCCGTGATGTTTTTCTCACTCCTACTAGTGAATGTAATGTAACACACACCCATACAATGCGCACCGCCCCGTGATGTTTTTCTCACTCCTACTAGTGAATGTAATGTAACACACAGCCATACAATGCGCACCGCCCCGTGATGTTTTTCTCACTGCTACTAGTGAATGTAATGTAACACACAGCCATACAATGCGCACCACCCCGTGATGTTTTTCTCACTCCTACTAGTGAATGTAATGTAACACACACCCATACAGTGCGCACCACCCCGTGATGTTTTTCTCACTCCTACTAGTGAATGTAATGTAACACACACCCATACAGTGCGCACCACCCCGTGATGTTTTTCTCACTCCTACTAGTGAATGTAATGTAACACACACCCATACAGTGCGCACCACCCCGTGATGTTTTTCTCACTCCTACTAGTGAATGTAATGTAACACACACCCATACAATGCGCACCACCCCGTGATGTTTTTCTCATTCCTACTAGTGAATCTAATGTAACACACACCCATACAATGCGCACCACCCCGTGATGTTTTTCTCACTCCTACTAGTGAATCTAATGTAACACACACCCATACAATGCGCACCACCCCGTGATGTTTTTCTCACTCCTACTAGTGAATGTAATGTAACACACACCCATACAATGCGCACCACCCCGTGATGTTTTTCTCACTCCTACTAGTGAATCTAATGTAACACACACCCATATAATGCGCACCGCCCCGTGATGTTTTTCTCACTCCTACTAGTGAATGTAATGTAACACACACCCATACAATGCGCACCGCCCCGTGATGTTTTTCTCACTCCTACTAGTGAATGTAATGTAACACACAGCCATACAATGCGCACCACCCCGTGATGTTTTTCTCACTGCTACTAGTGAATGTAATGTAACACACAGCCATACAATGCGCACCACCCCGTGATGTTTTTCTCACTCCTACTAGTGAATGTAATGTAACACACACCCATACAGTGCGCACCACCCCGTGATGTTTTTCTCACTCCTACTAGTGAATGTAATGTAACACACACCCAAACAGTGCGCACCACCCCGTGATGTTTTTCTCACTCCTACTAGTGAATGTAATGTAACACACACCCATACAGTGCGCACCACCCCGTGATGTTTTTCTCACTCCTACTAGTGAATGTAATGTAACACACACCCATACAATGCGCACCACCCCGTGATGTTTTTCTCACTCCTACTAGTGAATCTAATGTAACACACACCCATACAATGCGCACCACCCCGTGATGTTTTTCTCACTCCTACTAGTGAATCTAATGTAACACACACCCATACAATGCGCACCACCTCGTGATGTTTTTCTCACTCCTACTAGTGAATGCAATGTAACACACACCCATACAATGAGCACCACCCCGTGATGTTTTTCTCACTCCTACTAGTGAATGTAATGTAACACACACCCATACAATGCGCACCACCCCGTGATGTTTTTCTCACTCCTACTAGTGAATGTAATGTAACACACACCCATACAATGCGCACCACCCCGTGATGTTTTTCTCACTCCTACTAGTGAATGTAATGTAACACACACCCATACAATGCGCACCACCCCGTGATGTTTTTCTCACTCCTACTAGTGAATCTAATGTAACACACACCCATACAATGCGCACCACCCCGTGATGTTTTTCACACTCCTACAAGTTAATGTAATGTAACACACACCCATACAATGCGCACCACCCCGTGATGTTTTTCTCACTCCTCCTAGGGAATGTAATGTAACACACACCCATAAAATGCGCACCACCCCGTGATGTTTTTCTCACTCCTACTAGTGAATGTAATGTAACACACACCCGTACAATGCGCACCACCCCGTGATGTTTTTCTCACTCCTACTAGTGAATCTAATGTAACACACACCCATAAAATGCGCACCACCCCGTGATGTTTTTCTCACTCCTACTAGTGAATGTAATGTAACACACACCCCTACAATGCGCACCACCCCGTGATGTTTTTCTCACTCCTCCTAGGGAATGTAATGTAACACACACCCATACAATGCGCACCACCCCGTGATGTTTTTCTCACTGCTACTAGTGAATGTAATGTAACACACACCCATACAATGCGCACCACCCCGTGATGTTTTTCTCACTGCTACTAGTGATTGTAATGTACCACACCAATACAATGCGCACCACCCCGTGATGTTTTTCTCACTCCTACTAGTGAATGTAATGTAACACACACCCATACAATGCGCACCACCCCGTGATGTTTTTCTCACTCCTACTAGTGAATGTAATGTAACACACACCCATACAATGCGCACCACCCCGTGATGTTTTTCTCACTCCTACTAGTGAATCTAATGTAACACACACCCATACAATGCGCACCACCCCGTGATGTTTTTCTCACTCCTACTAGTGAATCTAATGTAACACACACCCATACAATGCGCACCAACCCGTGATGTTTTTCTCACTCCTACTAGTGAATGTAATGTAACACACACCCATACAATGCGCACCACCCCGTGATGTTTTTCTCACTCCTATTAGTGAATCTAATGTAACACACACCCATATAATGCGCACCGCCCCGTGATGTTTTTCTCACTCCTACTAGTGAATGTAATGTAACACACACCCATACAATGCGCACCGCCCCGTGATGTTTTTCTCACTCCTACTAGTGAATGTAATGTAACACACAGCCATACAATGCGCACCGCCCCGTGATGTTTTTCTCACTGCTACTAGTGAATGTAATGTAACACACAGCCATACAATGCGCACCACCCCGTGATGTTTTTCTCACTCCTACTAGTGAATGTAATGTAACACACACCCATACAGTGCGCACCACCCCGTGATGTTTTTCTCACTCCTACTAGTGAATGTAATGTAACACACACCCAAACAGTGCGCACCACCCCGTGATGTTTTTCTCACTCCTACTAGTGAATGTAATGTAACACACACCCATACAGTGCGCACCACCCCGTGATGTTTTTCTCACTCCTACTAGTGAATGTAATGTAACACACACCCATACAATGCGCACCACCCCGTGATGTTTTTCTCACTCCTACTAGTGAATCTAATGTAACACACACCCATACAATGCGCACCACCCCGTGATGTTTTTCTCACTCCTACTAGTGAATCTAATGTAACACACACCCATACAATGCGCACCACCTCGTGATGTTTTTCTCACTCCTACTAGTGAATGCAATGTAACACACACCCATACAATGAGCACCACCCCGTGATGTTTTTCTCACTCCTACTAGTGAATGTAATGTAACACACACCCATACAATGCGCACCACCCCGTGATGTTTTTCTCACTCCTACTAGTGAATGTAATGTAACACACACCCATACAATGCGCACCACCCCGTGATGTTTTTCTCACTCCTACTAGTGAATGTAATGTAACACACACCCATACAATGCGCACCACCCCGTGATGTTTTTCTCACTCCTACTAGTGAATCTAATGTAACACACACCCATACAATGCGCACCACCCCGTGATGTTTTTCACACTCCTACAAGTTAATGTAATGTAACACACACCCATACAATGCGCACCACCCCGTGATGTTTTTCTCACTCCTCCTAGGGAATGTAATGTAACACACACCCATAAAATGCGCACCACCCCGTGATGTTTTTCTCACTCCTACTAGTGAATGTAATGTAACACACACCCGTACAATGCGCACCACCCCGTGATGTTTTTCTCACTCCTACTAGTGAATCTAATGTAACACACACCCATAAAATGCGCACCACCCCGTGATGTTTTTCTCACTCCTACTAGTGAATGTAATGTAACACACACCCCTACAATGCGCACCACCCCGTGATGTTTTTCTCACTCCTCCTAGGGAATGTAATGTAACACACACCCATACAATGCGCACCACCCCGTGATGTTTTTCTCACTGCTACTAGTGAATGTAATGTAACACACACCCATACAATGCGCACCACCCCGTGATGTTTTTCTCACTGCTACTAGTGATTGTAATGTACCACACCAATACAATGCGCACCACCCCGTGATGTTTTTCTCACTCCTACTAGTGAATGTAATGTAACACACACCCATACAATGCGCACCAACCCGTGATGTTTTTCTCACTCCTACTAGTGAATGTAATGTAACACACACCCATACAATGCGCACCACCCCGTGATGTTTTTCTCACTCCTACTAGTGAATCTAATGTAACACACACCCATATAATGCGCACCGCCCCGTGATGTTTTTCTCACTCCTACTAGTGAATGTAATGTAACACACACCCATACAATGCGCACCGCCCCGTGATGTTTTTCTCACTCCTACTAGTGAATGTAATGTAACACACAGCCATACAATGCGCACCGCCCCGTGATGTTTTTCTCACTGCTACTAGTGAATGTAATGTAACACACAGCCATACAATGCGCACCACCCCATGATGTTTTTCTCACTCCTACTAGTGAATGTAATGTAACACACACCCATACAGTGCGCACCACCCCGTGATGTTTTTCTCACTCCTACTAGTGAATGTAATGTAACACACACCCATACAGTGCGCACCACCCCGTGATGTTTTTCTCACTCCTACTAGTGAATGTAATGTAACACACACCCATACAGTGCGCACCACCCCGTGATGTTTTTCTCACTCCTACTAGTGAATGTAATGTAACACACACCCATACAATGCGCACCACCCCGTGATGTTTTTCTCACTCCTACTAGTGAATCTAATGTAACACACACCCATACAATGCGCACCACCCCGTGATGTTTTTCTCACTCCTACTAGTGAATCTAATGTAACACACACCCATACAATGCGCACCACCTCGTGATGTTTTTCTCACTCCTACTAGTGAATGCAATGTAACACACACCCATACAATGAGCACCACCCCGTGATGTTTTTCTCACTCCTACTAGTGAATGTAATGTAACACACACCCATACAATGCGCACCACCCCGTGATGTTTTTCTCACTCCTACTAGTGAATGTAATGTAACACACACCCATACAATGCGCACCACCCCGTGATGTTTTTCTCACTCCTACTAGTGAATGTAATGTAACACACACCCATACAATGCGCACCACCCCGTGATGTTTTTCTCACTCCTACTAGTGAATCTAATGTAACACACACCCATACAATGCGCACCACCCCGTGATGTTTTTCACACTCCTACAAGTTAATGTAATGTAACACACACCCATACAATGCGCACCACCCCGTGATGTTTTTCTCACTCCTCCTAGGGAATGTAATGTAACACACACCCATAAAATGCGCACCACCCCGTGATGTTTTTCTCACTCCTACTAGTGAATGTAATGTAACACACACCCCTACAATGCGCACCACCCCGTGATGTTTTTCTCACTCCTCCTAGGGAATGTAATGTAACACACACCCATACAATGCGCACCACCCCGTGATGTTTTTCTCACTGCTACTAGTGAATGTAATGTAACACACACCCATACAATGCGCACCACCCCGTGATGTTTTTCTCACTGCTACTAGTGATTGTAATGTACCACACCAATACAATGCGCACCACCCCGTGATGTTTTTCTCACTCCTACTAGTGAATGTAATGTAACACACACCCATACAATGCGCACCACCCCGTGATGTTTTTCTCACTCCTACTAGTGAATGTAATGTAACACACACCCATACAATGCGCACCACCCCGTGATGTTTTTCTCACTCCTACTAGTGAATGTAATGTAACACACACCCATACAATGCGCACCACCCCGTGATGTTTTTCTCACTCCTACTAGTGAATGTAATGTAACACACACCCATACAATGCGCACCACCCCGTGATGTTTTTCTCACTCCTACTAGTGAATGTAATGTAACACACACGCATACAATGCGCACCACCCCGTGATGTTTTTCTCACTCCTACTAGTGAATGTAATGTAACACACACCCGTACAATGCGCACCACCCCGTGATGTTTTTCTCACTCCTACTAGTGAATGTAATGTAACACACACCCATACAATGCGCACCACCCCGTGATGTTTTTCTCACTCCTACTAGTGAATGTAATGTAACACACACCCGTACAATGCGCACCACCCCGTGATGTTTTTCTCACTCCTACTAGTGAATGTAATGTAACACACACCCATACAATGCGAACCACCCCGTGATGTTTTTCGCACTCCTACTAATGAATCTAATGTAACACACACCCATACAATGCGCACCACCCCGCGATGTTTTTCAGAAAACTATCCTACATTGCCACTGCATGTTCCCTGACCTCCACATGCTGACCACCCCGCAGTACTTTTCTCCATCCTACATTGCCACTCACTGCCTATCCTAATTCAGACCCTCCGATTCACACCACCCCGTGATGTTTTTCTCACTCCTAGTAGTGAATGTAATGTAACACCCACCCATACAATGCGCACCACCCCGTGATGTTTTTCTCACTCCTACTAGTGAATGTAATGTAACACACACCCATACAATGCGCACCACCCCGTGATGTTTTTCTCACTCCTACTAGTGAATGTAATGTAACACACACACATACAATGCGCACCACCTCGTGATGTTTTCTCACTCCTACTAGTGAATGTAATGTAACACACACCCATACAATGCGCACCACCTCGTGATGTTTTTCTCACTCCTACTAGTGAATGTAATGTAACACACACCCATACAATGCGCACCACCCCGTGATGTTTTTCTCACTGCTACTAGTGAATGTAATGTAACACACACCCATACAATGCGCACCACCCCGTTTTGATTTTCTCACTCCTACTAGTGAATGTAATGTAACACACACCCATACAATGCGCACCACCCCGTGATGTTTTTCTCACTCCTACTAGTGAATGTAATGTAACACACACCCATACAATGCGCACCAGCCCGTGATGTTTTTCTCACTCCTACTAGTGAATGTAATGTAACACTCACCCATACAATGCGCACCACCCCGTGATGTTTTTCTCACTCCTACTAGTGAATGTAATGTAACACACACCCATACAATGCGCACCACCCCGTGATGTTTTTCTCACTCCTACTAGTGAATGTAATGTAACACACACCCATACAATGCGCACCACCCCGTGATGTTTTTCTCACTCCTACTAGTGAATGTAATGTAACACACACCCATACAATGCGCACCACCCCGTGATGTTTTTCTCACTCCTACTAGTGAATCTAATGTAACACACACCCATACAATGCGCACCACACCGTGATGTTTTTCTCATTCCTACTAGTGAATCTAATGTAACACACACCCATACAATGCGCACCACCCCGCGATGTTTTTCAGAAACCTATCCTACATTGCCACTGCATGTTCCCTGAATTCCCCATGCTGACCACCCCGCGGTGCTTTTCTCCATCTTACATTGCCACTCACTGTCTTTCCTAATTCAGACCCTCCGATTCACACCACCCCGTGATGTTTTTCTCACTCCTACTAATGAATGTAATGTAACACACACCCATACAATGCGCACCACCCCGTGATGTATTTCTCACTCCTACTAGTGAATGTAATGTAACACACACCCATACAATGCGCACCACCCCGTGATGTTTTACTCACTCCTACTAGTGAATCTATTGTAACACACACCCATACAATGCGCACCACCCCGTGATGTTTTTCTCACTCCTACTAGTGAATGTAATGTAACACAAACCCATACAATGCGCACCACCCCGTGATATTTTTCTCACTCCTACAAGTGAATGTAATGTAACACACACCCATACAATGCGCACCACCCCGTGATGTTTTTCTCACTCCTACTAGTGAATGTAATGTAACACAAACCCATACATTGCGCACCACCCCGTGATGTTTTTCTCACTCCTACTAGTGAATGTAATGTAACACACACCCATACAATGCGCACCACCCCGTGATGTTTTTCTCACTCCTACTAGTGAATGTAATGTAACACACACCCATACAATGCGCACCACCCCGTGATGTTTTTCTCACTCCTACTAGTGAATGTAATGTAACACACACCCATACAATGCGCACCACCCCGTGATGTTTTTCTCACTCCTACTAGTGAATGTAATGTAACACACACCCATACAATGCGCACCACCCCGTGATGTTTTTCTCACTCCTACTAGTGAATGAAATGTAACACACACCCATACAATGCGCACCACCCCGTGATGTTTTTCTCACTCCTCCTAGGGAATGTAATGTAACACACACCCATACAATGCGCACCACCCCGTGATGTTTTTCTCACTCCTACTAGTGAATGTAATGTAACACACACCCATACAGTGCGCACCACCCAGTGATGTTTTTCTCGCTCCTACTAGTGAATGTAATGTAACACACACCCATACAGTGCGCACCACCCCGTGATGTTTTTCTCACTCCTACTAGTGAATGTAATGTAACACACACCCATACAATGCGCACCACCCCGTGATGTTTTTCTGACTCCTATTAGTGAATGTAATGTAACACACAACCATACAATGCGCACCACCCCGTGATGTTTTTCTCACTCCTACTAGTGAATCTAATGTAACACACACCCATACAATGCGCACCACCCCGTGATGTTTTTCTCACTCCTACTAGTGAATCTAATGTAACACACACCCATACAATGCGCACCACCCCGTGATGTTTTTCTCACTCCTACTAGTGAATGTAATGTAACACACACCCATACAATGCGCACCACCCCGTAATGTTTTTCTCACTCCTACTAGTGAATCTAATGTAACACATACCCATATAATGCGCACCGCCCCGTGATGTTTTTCTCACTCCTACTAGTGAATGTAATGTAACACACACCCATACAATGCGCACCGCCCCGTGATGTTTTTCTCACTCCTACTAGTGAATGTAATGTAACACACAGCCATACAATGCGCACCACCCCGTGATGTTTTTCTCACTGCTACTAGTGAATGTAATGTAACACACAGCCATACAATGCGCACCACCCCGTGATGTTTTTCACTCTCCTACTAGTGAATGTAATGTAACACACACCCATACAGTGCGCACCACCCCGTGATGTTTTTCTCACTCCTACTACTGAATGTAATGTAACACACACCCATACAGTGCGCACCACCCCGTGATGTTTTTCTCACTCCTACTAGTGAATGTAATGTAACACACACCCATACAGTGCGCACCACCCCGTGATGTTTTTCTCACTCCTACTAGTGAATGTAATGTAACACACACCCATACAGTGCGCACCACCCCGTGATGTTTTTCTCACTCCTACTAGTGAATGTAATGTAACACACACCCATACAATGCGCACCACCCCGTGATGTTTTTCTCACTCCTACTAGTGAATCTAATGTAACACACACCCATACAATGCGCACCACCCCGTGATGTTTTTCTCACTCCTACTAGTGAATCTAATGTAACACACACCCATACAATGCGCACCACCTCGTGATGTTTTTCTCACTCCTATTAGTGAATGCAATGTAACACACACCCATACAATGAGCACCACCCCGTGATGTTTTTCTCACTCCTACTAGTGAATGTAATGTAACACACACCCATACAATGCGCACCACCCCGTGATGTTTTTCTCACTCCTACTAGTGAATGTAATGTAACACACACCCATACAATGCGCACCACCCCGTGATGTTTTTCTCACTCCTACTAGTGAATGTAATGTAACACACACCCATACAATGCGCACCACCCCGTGATGTTTTTCTCACTCCTACTAGTGAATCTAATGTAACACACACCCATACAATGCGCACCACCCCGTGATGTTTTTCACACTCCTACAAGTTAATGTAATGTAACACACACCCATACAATGCGCACCACCCCGTGATGTTTTTCTCACTCCTCCTAGGGAATGTAATGTAACACACACCCATAAAATGCGCACCACCCCGTGATGTTTTTCTCACTCCTACTAGTGAATGTAATGTAACACACACCCCTACAATGCGCACCACCCCTTGATGTTTTTCTCACTCCTCCTAGGGAATGTAATGTAACACACACCCATACAATGCGCACCACCCCGTGATGTTTTTCTCACTGCTACTAGTGAATGTAATGTAACACACACCCATACAATGCGCACCACCCCGTGATGTTTTTCTCACTCCTACTAGTGAATGTAATGTAACACACACCCATACAATGCGCACCACCCCGTGATGTTTTTCTCACTCCTCCTAGGGAATGTAATGTAACACACACCCATACAATGCGCACCACCCCGTGATGTTTTTCTCACTCCTCCTAGGGAATGTAATGTAACACACACCCATACAATGCGCACCACCCCGTGATGTTTTTCTCACTGCTACTAGTGATTGTAATGTACCACACCAATACAATGCGCTCCACCCCGTGATGTTTTTCTCACTCCTACTAGTGAATGTAATGTAACACACACCCATACAATGCGCACCACCCCGTGATGTTTTTCTCACTCCTACTAGTGAATGTAATGTAACACACACCCATACAATGCGCACCACCCCGTGATGTTTTTCTCACTCCTACTAGTGAATGTAATGTAACACACACCCATACAATGCGCACCACCCCGTGATGTTTTTCTCACTCCTACTAGTGAATGTAATGTAACACACACCCATACAATGCGCACCACCCCGTGATGTTTTTCTCACTCCTACTAGTGAATGTAATGTAACACACACGCATACAATGCGCACCACCCCGTGATGTTTTTCTCACTCCTACTAGTGAATGTAATGTAACACACACCCGTACAATGCGCACCACCCCGTGATGTTTTTCTCACTCCTACTAGTGAATGTAATGTAACACACACCCATACAATGCGCACCACCCCGTGATGTTTTTCTCACTCCTACTAGTGAATGTAATGTAACACACACCCATACAATGCGCACCACCCCGTGATGTTTTTCTCACTCCTACTAGTGAATGTAATGTAACACACACCCATACAATACGCACCATCTCGTGATGTTTTTCTCACTCCTACTAGTGAATGTAATGTAACACACACCCATACAATGCGCACCACCTCGTGATGTTTTTCTCACTCCTACTAGTGAATGTAATGTAACACACACCCATACAATGCGCACCACCCCGTGATGTTTTTCTCACTGCTACTAGTGAATGTAATGTAACACACACCCATACAATGCGCACCACCCCGTTTTGATTTTCTCACTCCTACTAGTGAATGTAATGTAACACACACCCATACAATGCGCACCACCCCGTGATGTTTTTCTCACTCCTACTAGTGAATGTAATGTAACACACACCCATACAATGCGCACCAGCCCGTGATGTTTTTCTCACTCCTACTAGTGAATGTAATGTAACACTCACCCATACAATGCGCACCACCCCGTGATGTTTTTCTCACTCCTACTAGTGAATGTAATGTAACACACACCCATACAATGCGCACCACCCCGTGATGTTTTTCTCACTCCTACTAGTGAATGTAATGTAACACACACCCATACAATGCGCACCACCCCGTGATGTTTTTCTCACTCCTACTAGTGAATGTAATGTAACACACACCCATACAATGCGCACCACCCAGTGATGTTTTTCTCATTCCTACTAGTGAATCTAATGTAACACACACCCATACAATGCGCACCACCCCGCGATGTTTTTCAGAAACCTATCCTACATTGCCACTGCATGTTCCCTGAATTCCCCATGCTGACCACCCCGCGGTGCTTTTCTCCATCTTACATTGCCACTCACTGTCTATCCTAATTCAGACCCTCCGATTCACACCACCCCGTGATGTTTTTCTCACTCCTACTAATGAATGTAATGTAACACACACCCATACAATGCGCACCACCCCGTGATGTATTTCTCACTCCTACTAGTGAATGTAATGTAACACACACCCATACAATGCGCACCACCCCGTGATGTTTTACTCACTCCTACTAGTGAATCTATTGTAACACACACCCATACAATGCGCACCACCCCGTGATGTTTTTCTCACTCCTACTAGTGAATGTAATGTAACACAAACCCATACAATGCGCACCACCCCGTGATATTTTTCTCACTCCTACAAGTGAATGTAATGTAACACACACCCATACAATGCGCACCACCCCGTGATGTTTTTCTCACTCCTACTAGTGAATGTAATGTAACACAAACCCATACATTGCGCACCACCCCGTGATGTTTTTCTCACTCCTACTAGTGAATGTAATGTAACACACACCCATACAATGCGCACCACCCCGTGATGTTTTTCTCACTCCTACTAGTGAATGTAATGTAACACACACCCATACAATGCGCACCACCCCGTGATGTTTTTCTCACTCCTACTAGTGAATGTAATGTAACACACACCCATACAATGCGCACCACCCCGTGATGTTTTTCTCACTCCTACTAGTGAATGTAATGTAACACACACCCATACAGTGCGCACCACCCCGTGATGTTTTTCTCACTCCTACTAGTGAATGTAATGTAACACACACCCATACAGTGCGCACCACCCCGTGATGTTTTTCTGACTCCTACTAGTGAATGTAATGTAACACACACCCATACAGTGCGCACCACCCCGTGATGTTTTTCTCACTCCTACTAGTGAATGTAATGTAACACACACCCATACAATGCGCACCACCCCGTGATGTTTTTCTCACTCCTACTAGTGAATGTAATGTAACACACACCCATACAATGCGCACCACCCCGTGATGTTTTTCTCACTCCTACTAGTGAATGTAATGTAACACACACCCATACAATGCGCAACACCCCGTGATGTTTTTCTCACTCCTACTAGTGAATGCAGTGTAACACACACCCATACAATGCGCACCACCCCGTGATGTTTTTCTCACTCCTACTAGTGAATGTAATGTAACACACACCCATACAATGCGCACCACCCCGTGATGTTTTTCTCACTCCTACTAGTGAATGTAATGTAACACACACCCATACAGTGCGCACCACCCCGTGATGTTTTTCTCACTCCTACTAGTGAATGTAATGTAACACACACCCATACAGTGCGCACCACCCCGTGATGTTTTTCTGACTCCTACTAGTGAATGTAATGTAACACACACCCATACAGTGCGCACCACCCCGTGATGTTTTTCTCACTCCTACTAGTGAATGTAATGTAACACACACCCATACAATGCGCACCACCCCGTGATGTTTTTCTCACTCCTACTAGTGAATGTAATGTAACACACACCCATACAATGCGCACCACCCCGTGATGTTTTTCTCACTCCTACTAGTGAATGTAATGTAACACACACCCATACAATGCGCAACACCCCGTGATGTTTTTCTCACTCCTACTAGTGAATGCAGTGTAACACACACCCATACAATGCGCACCACCCCGTGATGTTTTTCTCACTCCTACTAGTAAATGTAATGTAACACACACCCATACAATGCGCACCACCCCGTGATGTTTTTCTCACTGCTACTAGTGAATGTAATGTAACACACACCCATACAATGCGCACCACCCCGTGATGTTTTTCTCACTCCTACTAGTGAATCTAATGTAACACACACCCATACAATGCGCACCACCCCGTGATGTTTTTCTCACTCCTACTAGTGAATCTAATGTAACACACACCCATACAATGCGCACCACCCCGTGATGTTTTTCTCACTCCTACTAGTGAATGCAATGTAACACACACCCATACAATGAGCACCACCACGTGATGTTTTTCTCACTCCTACTAGTGAATGTAATGTAACACACACCCATACAATGCGCACCACCCCGTGATGTTTTTCTCACTCCTACTAGTGAATGCAATGTAACACACACCCATACAATGCGCACCACCCCGTGATGTTTTTCTCACTCCTACTAGTGAATGTAATGTAACACACACCCATACAATGCGCACCACCCCGTGATGTTTTTCTCACTCCTACTAGTGAATCTAATGTAACACACACCCATACAATGCGCACCACCCCGTGATGTTTTTCACACTCCTACAAGTGAATGTAATGTAACACACACCCATACAATGCGCACCACCCCGTGATGTTTTTCTCACTCCTCCTAGGGAATGTAATGTAACACACACCCATAAAATGCGCACCACCCCGTGATGTTTTTCTCACTCCTACTAGTGAATGTAATGTAACACACACCCATAAAATGCGCACCACCCCGTGATGTTTTTCTCACTCCTCCTAGGGAATGTAATGTAACACACACCCATACAATGCGCACCACCCCGTGATGTTTTTCTCACTGCTACTAGTGAATGTAATGTAACACACACCCATACAATGCGCACCACCCCGTGATGTTTTTCTCACTCCTACTAGTGAATGTAATGTAACACACACCCATACAATGCGCACCACCCCGTGATGTTTTTCTCACTCCTACTAGTGAATCTAATGTAACACACACCCATACAATGCGCACCACCCCGTGATGTTTTTCTCACTCCTACTAGTGAATCTAATGTAACACACACCCATACAATGCGCACCACCCCGTGATGTTTTTCTCACTCCTACTAGTGAATCTAATGTAACACACACCCATACAATGCGCACCACCCCGTGATGTTTTTCTCACTCCTACTAGTGAATCTAACGTAACACACACCCATACAATGCGCACCACCCCGTGATGTTTTTCTCACTCCTACTAGTGAATGCAATGTAACACACACCCATACAATGAGCACCACCACGTGATGTTTTTCTCACTCCTACTAGTGAATGTAATGTAACACACACCCATAAAATGCGCACCACCCCGTGATGTTTTTCTCACTCCTACTAGTGAATGTAATGTAACACACACCCATAAAATGCGCACCACCCCGTGATGTTTTTCTCACTCCTCCTAGGGAATGTAATGTAACACACACCCATACAATGCGCACCACCCCGTGATGTTTTTCTCACTGCTACTAGTGAATGTAATGTAACACACACCCATACAATGCGCACCACCCCGTGATGTTTTTCTCACTCCTACTAGTGAATGTAATGTAACACACACCCATACAATGCGCACCACCCCGTGATGTTTTTCTCACTCCTACTAGTGAATGTAATGTAACACACACCCATACAATGCGCACCACCCCGTGATGTTTTTCTCACTCCTACTAGTGAATCTAATGTAACACACACCCATACAATGCGCACCACCCCGTGATGTTTTTCTCACTCCTACTAGTGAATCTAATGTAACACACACCCATACAATGCGCACCACCCCGTGATGTTTTTCTCACTCCTACTAGTGAATCTAATGTAACACACACCCATACAATGCGCACCACCCCGTGATGTTTTTCTCACTCCTACTAGTGAATGCAATGTAACACACACCCATACAATGAGCACCACCACGTGATGTTTTTCTCACTCCTACTAGTGAATGTAATGTAACACACACCCATACAATGCGCACCACCCCGTGATGTTTTTCTCACTCCTACTAGTGAATGCAATGTAACACACACCCATACAATGCGCACCACCCCGTGATGTTTTTCTCACTCCTACTAGTGAATGTAATGTAACACACACCCATACAATGCGCACCACCCCGTGATGTTTTTCTCACTCCTACTAGTGAATCTAATGTAACACACACCCATACAATGCGCACCACCCCGTGATGTTTTTCACACTCCTACAAGTGAATGTAATGTAACACACACCCATACAATGCGCACCACCCCGTGATGTTTTTCTCACTCCTCCTAGGGAATGTAATGTAACACACACCCATAAAATGCGCACCACCCCGTGATGTTTTTCTCACTCCTACTAGTGAATGTAATGTAACACACACCCATAAAATGCGCACCACCCCGTGATGTTTTTCTCACTCCTCCTAGGGAATGTAATGTAACACACACCCATACAATGCGCACCACCCCGTGATGTTTTTCTCACTGCTACTAGTGAATGTAATGTAACACACACCCATACAATGCGCACCACCCCGTGATGTTTTTCTCACTCCTACTAGTGAATGTAATGTAACACACACCCATACAATGCGCACCACCCCGTGATGTTTTTCTCACTCCTACTAGTGAATGTAATGTAACACACACCCATACAATGCGCACCACCCCGTGATGTTTTTCTCACTCCTACTAGTGAATGTAATGTAACACACACCCATACAATGCGCACCACCCCGTGATGTTTTTCTCACTCCTACTAGTGAATGTAATGTAACACACACCCATACAGTGCGCACCACCCCGTGATGTTTTTCTCACTCCTACTAGTGAATGTAATGTAACACACACCCATACAGTGCGCACCACCCCGTGATGTTTTTCTCACTCCTACTAGTGAATGTAATGTAACACACACCCATACAATGCGCACCACCCCGTGATGTTTTTCTCACTCCTACTAGTGAATGTAATGTAACACACACCCATACAATGCGCACCACCCCGTGATGTTTTTCTCACTCCTAATAGTGAATCTAATGTAACACACACCCATACAATGCGCACCACCCCATGATGTTTTTCACACTCCTACAAGTGAATGTAATGTAACACACACCCATACAATGCGCACCACCCCGTGATGTTTTTCTCACTCCTCCTAGGGAATGTAATGTAACACACACCCATAAAATGCGCACCACCCCGTGATGTTTTTCTCACTCCTACTAGTGAATGTAATGTAACACACACCCATACAATGCGCACCACCCCGTGATGTTTTTCTCACTCCTCCTAGGGAATGTAATGTAACACACACCCATACAATGCGCACCACCCCGTGATGTTTTTCTCACTGCTACTAGTGAATGTAATGTAACACACACCCATACAATGCGCACCACCCCGTGATGTTTTTCTCACTCCTACTAGTGAATGTAATGTAACACACACCCATACAATGCGCACCACCCCGTGATGTTTTTCTCACTCCTACTAGTGAATGTAATGTAACACACACCCATACAATGCGCACCACCCCGTGATGTTTTTCTCACTCCTACTAGTGAATGTAATGTAACACACACCCATACAGTGCGCACCACCCCGTGATGTTTTTCTCACTCCTACTAGTGAATGTAATGTAACACACACCCATACAGTGCGCACCACCCCGTGATGTATTTCTCACTCCTACTAGTGAATGTAATGTAACACACACCCATACAGTGCGCACCACCCCGTGATGTTTTTCTCACTCCTACTAGTGAATGTAATGTAACACACACCCATACAGTGCGCACCACCCCGTGATGTTTTTCTCACTGCTACTAGTGAATGTAATGTAACACACACCCATACAGTGCGCACCACCCCGTGATGTTTTTCTCACTGCTACTAGTGAATGTAATGTAACACACACCCATAAAATGCGCACCACCCCGTGATGTTTTTCTCACTCCTACTAGTGAATGTAATGTAACACACACCCATACAATGCGCACCACCCCGTGATGTTTTTCTCACTCCTACTAGTGAATGTAATGTAACACACACCCATACAATGCGCACCACCCCGTGATGTTTTTCTCACTCCTACTAGTGAATCTAATGTAACACACACCCATACAATGCGCACCACCCCGTGATGTTTTTCACACTCCTACAAGTGAATGTAATGTAACACACACCCATACAATGCGCACCACCCCGTGATGTTTTTCTCACTCCTCCTAGGGAATGTAATGTAACACACACCCATAAAATGCGCACCACCCCGTGATGTTTTTCTCACTCTTACTAGTGAATGTAATGTAACACACACCGCATACAATGCGCACCACCCCGTGATGTTTTTCTCACTTCTCCTAGGGAATGTAATGTAACACACACCCATACAATGCGCACCACCCCGTGATGTTTTTCTCACTGCTACTAGTGAATGTAATGTAACACACACCCATACAATGCGCACCACCCCGTGATGTTTTTCTCACTCCTACTAGTGAATGTAATGTAACACACACCCATACAATGCGCACCACCCCGTGATGTTTTTCTCACTCCTCCTAGGGAATGTAATGTAACACACACCCATACAATGCGCACCACCCCGTGATGTTTTTCTCACTCCAGTAGTGAATGTAATGTAACACACACCCATACAATGCGCACCACCCCGTGATGTTTTTCTCACTCCTCCTAGGGAATGTAATGTAACACACACCCATACAATGCGCACCACCCCGTGATGTTTTTCTCACTGCTACTAGTGAATGTAATGTAACACACACCCATACAATGCGCACCACCCCGTGATGTTTTTCTCACTCCTACTAGTGAATGTAATGTAACACACACCCATACAATGCGCACCACCCCGTGATGTTTTTCTCACTCCTCCTAGGGAATGTAATGTAACACACACCCATACAATGCGCACCACCCCGTGATGTTTTTCTCACTCCTACTAGTGAATGTAATGTAACACACACCCATACAATGCGCACCACCCCGTGATGTTTTTCTCACTCCTCCTAGGGAATGTAATGTAACACACACCCATACAATGCGCACCACCCCGTGATGTTTTTCTCACTCCTACTAGTGAATCTAATGTAACACACACCCATACAATGCGCACCACCCCGTGATGTTTTTCTCACTCCTACTAGTGAATGTAATGTAACACACACCCATAAAATGCGCACCACCCCGTGATGTTTTTCTCACTCCTACTAGTGAATCTAATGTAACACACACCCATACAGTGCGCACCACCCCGTGATGTTTTTCTCACTCCTACTAGTGAATGCAATGTAACACACACCCATACAATGCGCACCACCCCGTGATGTTTTTCTCACTGCTACTAGTGAATGTAATGTAACACACACCCATACAATGCGCACCGCCCCGTGATGTTTTTCTCACTCCTACTAGTGAATCTAATGTAACACACACCCATATAATGCGCACTGCCCCGTGATGTTTTTCTCACTCCTACTAGTGAATGTAATGTAACACACACCCATACAATGCGCACCGCCCTGTGATGTTTTTCTCACTCCTACTAGTGAATGTAATGTAACACATAGCCATACAATGCACACCACCCCATGATGTTTTTCTCACTGCTACTAGTGAATGTAATGTAACACACACCCATACAATGCGCACCACCCCGTGATGTTTTTCTCACTCCTACTAGTGAATGTAATGTAACACACACCCATACAGTGCGCACCACCCCGTGATGTTTTTCTCACTCCTACTAGTGAATGTAATGTAACACACACCCATACAGTGCGCACCACCCCGTGATGTTTTTCTCACTCCTACTAGTGAATGTAATGTAACACACACCCATACAATGCGCACCACCCCGTGATGTTTTTCTCACTCCTACTAGTGAATGTAATGTAACACACACCCATACAATGCGCACCACCCCGTGATGTTTTTCTCACTCCTACTAGTGAATGTAATGTAACACACACCCATACAATGCGCACTACCCCGTGATGTTTTTCTCACTCCTACTAGTGAATGTAATGTAACACACACCCATACAATGCGCACCACCCCGTGATGTTTTTCTCACTCCTACTAGTGAATGTAATGTAACACACACCCATACAATGCGCACCACCCCGGGATGTTTTTCTCACTCCTACTAGTGAATCTAATGTAACACACACCCATACAATGCGCACCACCCCGTGATGTTTTTCACACTCCTACAAGTGAATGTAATGTAACACACACCCATACAATGCGCACCACCCCGTGATGTTTTTCTCACTCCTCCTAGGGAATGTAATGTAACACACACCCAAACAATGCGCACCACCCCGTGATGTTTTTCTCACTCCTACTAGTGAATGTAATGTAACACACACCCATACAATGCGCACCACCCCGTGATGTTTTTCTCACTCCTACTAGTGAATGTAATGTAACACACACCCATACAATGCGCACCACCCCGTGATGTTTTTCTCACTCCTACTAGTGAATCTAATGTAACACACACCCATACAATGCGCACCACCCCGTGATGTTTTTCACACTCCTACAAGTGAATGTAATGTAACACACACCCATACAATGCGCACCACCCCGTGATGTTTTTCTCACTCCTCCTAGGGAATGTAATGTAACACACACCCATAAAATGCGCACCACCCCGTGATGTTTTTCTCACTCTTACTAGTGAATGTAATGTAACACACACCGCATACAATGCGCACCACCCCGTGATGTTTTTCTCACTTCTCCTAGGGAATGTAATGTAACACACACCCATACAATGCGCACCACCCCGTGATGTTTTTCTCACTGCTACTAGTGAATGTAATGTAACACACACCCATACAATGCGCACCACCCCGTGATGTTTTTCTCACTCCTACTAGTGAATGTAATGTAACACACACCCATACAATGCGCACCACCCCGTGATGTTTTTCTCACTCCTCCTAGGGAATGTAATGTAACACACACCCATACAATGCGCACCACCCCGTGATGTTTTTCTCACTCCAGTAGTGAATGTAATGTAACACACACCCATACAATGCGCACCACCCCGTGATGTTTTTCTCACTCCTCCTAGGGAATGTAATGTAACACACACCCATACAATGCGCACCACCCCGTGATGTTTTTCTCACTGCTACTAGTGAATGTAATGTAACACACACCCATACAATGCGCACCACCCCGTGATGTTTTTCTCACTCCTACTAGTGAATGTAATGTAACACACACCCATACAATGCGCACCACCCCGTGATGTTTTTCTCACTCCTCCTAGGGAATGTAATGTAACACACACCCATACAATGCGCACCACCCCGTGATGTTTTTCTCACTCCTACTAGTGAATGTAATGTAACACACACCCATACAATGCGCACCACCCCGTGATGTTTTTCTCACTCCTCCTAGGGAATGTAATGTAACACACACCCATACAATGCGCACCACCCCGTGATGTTTTTCTCACTCCTACTAGTGAATCTAATGTAACACACACCCATACAATGCGCACCACCCCGTGATGTTTTTCTCACTCCTACTAGTGAATGTAATGTAACACACACCCATAAAATGCGCACCACCCCGTGATGTTTTTCTCACTCCTACTAGTGAATCTAATGTAACACACACCCATACAGTGCGCACCACCCCGTGATGTTTTTCTCACTCCTACTAGTGAATGCAATGTAACACACACCCATACAATGCGCACCACCCCGTGATGTTTTTCTCACTGCTACTAGTGAATGTAATGTAACACACACCCATACAATGCGCACCGCCCCGTGATGTTTTTCTCACTCCTACTAGTGAATCTAATGTAACACACACCCATATAATGCGCACTGCCCCGTGATGTTTTTCTCACTCCTACTAGTGAATGTAATGTAACACACACCCATACAATGCGCACCGCCCTGTGATGTTTTTCTCACTCCTACTAGTGAATGTAATGTAACACATAGCCATACAATGCACACCACCCCATGATGTTTTTCTCACTGCTACTAGTGAATGTAATGTAACACACACCCATACAATGCGCACCACCCCGTGATGTTTTTCTCACTCCTACTAGTGAATGTAATGTAACACACACCCATACAGTGCGCACCACCCCGTGATGTTTTTCTCACTCCTACTAGTGAATGTAATGTAACACACACCCATACAGTGCGCACCACCCCGTGATGTTTTTCTCACTCCTACTAGTGAATGTAATGTAACACACACCCATACAATGCGCACCACCCCGTGATGTTTTTCTCACTCCTACTAGTGAATGTAATGTAACACACACCCATACAATGCGCACCACCCCGTGATGTTTTTCTCCACTCCTACTAGTGAATGTAATGTAACACACACCCATACAATGCGCACTACCCCGTGATGTTTTTCTCACTCCTACTAGTGAATGTAATGTAACACACACCCATACAATGCGCACCACCCCGTGATGTTTTTCTCACTCCTACTAGTGAATGTAATGTAACACACACCCATACAATGCGCACCACCCCGGGATGTTTTCTCACTCCTACTAGTGAATCTAATGTAACACACACCCATACAATGCGCACCACCCCGTGATGTTTTTCACACTCCTACAAGTGAATGTAATGTAACACACACCCATACAATGCGCACCACCCCGTGATGTTTTTCTCACTCCTCCTAGGGAATGTAATGTAACACACACCCAAACAATGCGCACCACCCCGTGATGTTTTTCTCACTCCTACTAGTGAATGTAATGTAACACACACCCATACAATGCGCACCACCCCGTGATGTTTTTCTCACTGCTACTAGTGAATGTAATGTAACACACACCCATACAATGCGCACCACCCCGTGATGTTTTTCTCACTGCTACTAGTGAATGTAATGTAACACACACCCATACAATGCGCACCACCCCGTGATGTTTTTCTCACTCCTAGTAGTGAATGTAATGTAACACACACCCATACAATGCGCACCACCCCGTGATGTTTTTCTCACTCCTACTAGTGAATGTAATGTAACACACACCCATACAATGCGCACCACCCCGTGATGTTTTTCTCACTCCTCCTAGGGAATGTAATGTAACACACACCCATACAATGCGCACCACCCCGTGATGTTTTTCTCACTCCTACTAGTGAATCTAATGTAACACACACCCATACAATGCGCACCACCCCGTGATGTTTTTCTCACTCCTACTAGTGAATGTAATGTAACACACACCCATACAATGCGCACCATCTCGTGATGTTTTTCTCACTCCTACTAGTGAATGTAATGTAACACACACCCATACAATGCGCACCACCTCGTGATGTTTTTCTCACTCCTACTAGTGAATGTAATGTAACACACACCCATACAATGCGCACCACCCCGTGATGTTTTTCTCACTGCTACTAGTGAATGTAATGTAACACACACCCATACAATGCGCACCACCCCGTTTTGATTTTCTCACTCCTACTAGTGAATGTAATGTAACACACACCCATACAATGCGCACCACCCCGTGATGTTTTTCTCACTCCTACTAGTGAATGTAATGTAACACACACCCATACATTGCGCACCAGCCCGTGATGTTTTTCTCACTCCTACTAGTGAATGTAATGTAACACTCACCCATACAATGCGCACCACCCCGTGATGTTTTTCTCACTCCTACTAGTGAATGTAATGTAACACACACCCATACAATGCGCACCACCCCGTGATGTTTTTCTCACTCCTACTAGTGAATGTAATGTAACACACACCCATACAATGCGCACCAACCCGTGATGTTTTTCTCACTCCTACTAGTGAATGTAATGTAACACACACCCATACAATGCGCACCACCCAGTGATGTTTTTCTCATTCCTACTAGTGAATCTAATGTAACACACACCCATACAATGCGCACCACCCCGCGATGTTTTTCAGAAACCTATCCTACATTGCCACTGCATGTTCCCTGAATTCCCCATGCTGACCACCCCGCGGTGCTTTTCTCCATCTTACATTGCCACTCACTGTCTATCCTAATTCAGACCCTCCGATTCACACCACCCCGTGATGTTTTTCTCACTCCTACTAATGAATGTAATGTAACACACACCCATACAATGCGCACCACCCCGTGATGTATTTCTCACTCCTACTAGTGAATGTAATGTAACACACACCCATACAATGCGCACCACCCCGTGATGTTTTACTCACTCCTACTAGTGAATCTATTGTAACACACACCCATACAATGCGCACCACCCCGTGATGTTTTTCTCACTCCTACTAGTGAATGTAATGTAACACAAACCCATACAATGCGCACCACCCCGTGATATTTTTCTCACTCCTACAAGTGAATGTAATGTAACACACACCCATACAATGCGCACCACCCCGTGATGTTTTTCTCACTCCTACTAGTGAATGTAATGTAACACAAACCCATACATTGTGCACCACCCCGTGATGTTTTTCTCACTCCTACTAGTGAATGTAATGTAACACACACCCATACAATGCGCACCACCCCGTGATGTTTTTCTCACTCCTACTAGTGAATGTAATGTAACACACACCCATACAATGCGCACCACCCCGTGATGTTTTTCTCACTCCTACTAGTGAATGTAATGTAACACACACCCATACAATGCGCACCACCCCGTGATGTTTTTCTCACTCCTACTAGTGAATGTAATGTAACACACACCCATACAGTGCGCACCACCCCGTGATGTTTTTCTCACTCCTACTAGTGAATGTAATGTAACACACACCCATACAGTGCGCACCACCCCGTGATGTTTTTCTGACTCCTACTAGTGAATGTAATGTAACACACACCCATACAGTGCGCACCACCCCGTGATGTTTTTCTCACTCCTACTAGTGAATGTAATGTAACACACACCCATACAATGCGCACCACCCCGTGATGTTTTTCTCACTCCTACTAGTGAATGTAATGTAACACACACCCATACAATGCGCACCACCCCGTGATGTTTTTCTCACTCCTACTAGTGAATGTAATGTAACACACACCCATACAATGCGCAACACCCCGTGATGTTTTTCTCACTCCTACTAGTGAATGCAGTGTAACACACACCCATACAATGCGCACCACCCCGTGATGTTTTTCTCACTCCTACTAGTAAATGTAATGTAACACACACCCATACAATGCGCACCACCCCGTGATGTTTTTCTCACTGCTACTAGTGAATGTAATGTAACACACACCCATACAATGCGCACCACCCCGTGATGTTTTTCTCACTCCTACTAGTGAATCTAATGTAACACACACCCATACAATGCGCACCACCCCGTGATGTTTTTCTCACTCCTACTAGTGAATCTAATGTAACACACACCCATACAATGCGCACCACCCCGTGATGTTTTTCTCACTCCTACTAGTGAATGCAATGTAACACACACCCATACAATGAGCACCACCACGTGATGTTTTTCTCACTCCTACTAGTGAATGTAATGTAACACACACCCATACAATGCGCACCACCCCGTGATGTTTTTCTCACTCCTACTAGTGAATGCAATGTAACACACACCCATACAATGCGCACCACCCCGTGATGTTTTTCTCACTCCTACTAGTGAATGTAATGTAACACACACCCATACAATGCGCACCACCCCGTGATGTTTTTCTCACTCCTACTAGTGAATCTAATGTAACACACACCCATACAATGCGCACCACCCCGTGATGTTTTTCACACTCCTACAAGTGAATGTAATGTAACACACACCCATACAATGCGCACCACCCCGTGATGTTTTTCTCACTTCTCCTAGGGAATGTAATGTAACACACACCCATAAAATGCGCACCACCCCGTGATGTTTTTCTCACTCCTACTAGTGAATGTAATGTAACACACACCCATACAATGCGCACCACCCCGTGATGTTTTTCTCACTCCTCCTAGGGAATGTAATGTAACACACACCCATACAATGCGCACCACCCCGTGATGTTTTTCTCACTGCTACTAGTGAATGTAATGTAACACACACCCATACAATGCGCACCACCCGTGATGTTTTTCTCACTCCTACTAGTGAATGTAATGTAACACACACCCATACAATGCGCACCACCCCGTGATGTTTTCTCACTCCTACTAGTGAATGTAATGTAACACACACCCATACAATGCGCACCACCCCGTGATGTTTTTCTCACTCCTACTAGTGAATGTAATGTAACACACACCCATACAATGCGCACCACCCCGTGATGTTTTTCTCACTCCTACTAGTGAATGTAATGTAACACACACCCATACAGTGCGCACCACCCCGTGATGTTTTTCTCACTCCTACTAGTGAATGTAATGTAACACACACCCATACAGTGCGCACCACCCCGTGATGTTTTTCTCACTCCTACTAGTGAATGTAATGTAACACACACCCATACAATGCGCACCACCCCGTGATGTTTTTCTCACTCCTACTAGTGAATGTAATGTAACACACACCCATACAATGCGCACCACCCCGTGATGTTTTTCTCACTCCTAATAGTGAATCTAATGTAACACACACCCATACAATGCGCACCACCCCGTGATGTTTTTCACACTCCTACAAGTGAATGTAATGTAACACACACCCATACAATGCGCACCACCCCGTGATGTTTTTCTCACTCCTCCTAGGGAATGTAATGTAACACACACCCATAAAATGCGCACCACCCCGTGATGTTTTTCTCACTCCTACTAGTGAATGTAATGTAACACACACCCATACAATGCGCACCACCCCGTGATGTTTTTCTCACTCCTCCTAGGGAATGTAATGTAACACACACCCATACAATGCGCACCACCCCGTGATGTTTTTCTCACTGCTACTAGTGAATGTAATGTAACACACACCCATACAATGCGCACCACCCCGTGATGTTTTTCTCACTCCTACTAGTGAATGTAATGTAACACACACCCATAAAATGCGCACCACCCCGTGATGTTTTTCTCACTCCTACTAGTGAATGTAATGTAACACACACCCATACAGTGCGCACCACCCCGTGATGTTTTTCTCACTCCTACTAGTGAATGTAATGTAACACACACCCATACAGTGCGCACCACCCCGTGATGTTTTTCTCACTCCTACTAGTGAATGTAATGTAACACACACCCATACAGTGCGCACCACCCCGTGATGTATTTCTCACTCCTACTAGTGAATGTAATGTAACACACACCCATACAGTGCGCACCACCCCGTGATGTTTTTCTCACTCCTACTAGTGAATGTAATGTAACACACACCCATACAGTGCGCACCACCCCGTGATGTTTTTCTCACTGCTACTAGTGAATGTAATGTAACACACACCCATACAGTGCGCACCACCCCGTGATGTTTTTCTCACTGCTACTAGTGAATGTAATGTAACACACACCCATAAAATGCGCACCACCCCGTGATGTTTTTCTCACTCCTACTAGTGAATGTAATGTAACACACACCCATACAATGCGCACCACCCCGTGATGTTTTTCTCACTCCTACTAGTGAATGTAATGTAACACACACCCATACAATGCGCACCACCCCGTGATGTTTTTCTCACTCCTACTAGTGAATCTAATGTAACACACACCCATACAATGCGCACCACCCCGTGATGTTTTTCACACTCCTACAAGTGAATGTAATGTAACACACACCCATACAATGCGCACCACCCCGTGATGTTTTTCTCACTCCTCCTAGGGAATGTAATGTAACACACACCCATAAAATGCGCACCACCCCGTGATGTTTTTCTCACTCCTACTAGTGAATGTAATGTAACACACACCGCATACAATGCGCACCACCCCGTGATGTTTTTCTCACTTCTCCTAGGGAATGTAATGTAACACACACCCATACAATGCGCACCACCCCGTGATGTTTTTCTCACTGCTACTAGTGAATGTAATGTAACACACACCCATACAATGCGCACCACCCCGTGATGTTTTTCTCACTCCTACTAGTGAATGTAATGTAACACACACCCATACAATGCGCACCACCCCGTGATGTTTTTCTCACTCCTCCTAGGGAATGTAATGTAACACACACCCATACAATGCGCACCACCCCGTGATGTTTTTCTCACTCCAGTAGTGAATGTAATGTAACACACACCCATACAATGCGCACCACCCCGTGATGTTTTTCTCACTCCTCCTAGGGAATGTAATGTAACACACACCCATACAATGCGCACCACCCCGTGATGTTTTTCTCACTGCTACTAGTGAATGTAATGTAACACACACCCATACAATGCGCACCACCCCGTGATGTTTTTCTCACTCCTACTAGTGAATGTAATGTAACACACACCCATACAATGCGCACCACCCCGTGATGTTTTTCTCACTCCTCCTAGGGAATGTAATGTAACACACACCCATACAATGCGCACCACCCCGTGATGTTTTTCTCACTCCTACTAGTGAATGTAATGTAACACACACCCATACAATGCGCACCACCCCGTGATGTTTTTCTCACTCCTCCTAGGGAATGTAATGTAACACACACCCATACAATGCGCACCACCCCGTGATGTTTTTCTCACTCCTACTAGTGAATCTAATGTAACACACACCCATACAATGCGCACCACCCCGTGATGTTTTTCTCACTCCTACTAGTGAATGTAATGTAACACACACCCATAAAATGCGCACCACCCCGTGATGTTTTTCTCACTCCTACTAGTGAATCTAATGTAACACACACCCATACAGTGCGCACCACCCCGTGATGTTTTTCTCACTCCTACTAGTGAATGCAATGTAACACACACCCATACAATGCGCACCACCCCGTGATGTTTTTCTCACTGCTACTAGTGAATGTAATGTAACACACACCCATACAATGCGCACCGCCCCGTGATGTTTTTCTCACTCCTACTAGTGAATCTAATGTAACACACACCCATATAATGCGCACTGCCCCGTGATGTTTTTCTCACTCCTACTAGTGAATGTAATGTAACACACACCCATACAATGCGCACCGCCCTGTGATGTTTTTCTCACTCCTACTAGTGAATGTAATGTAACACATAGCCATACAATGCACACCACCCCATGATGTTTTTCTCACTGCTACTAGTGAATGTAATGTAACACACACCCATACAATGCGCACCACCCCGTGATGTTTTTCTCACTCCTACTAGTGAATGTAATGTAACACACACCCATACAGTGCGCACCACCCCGTGATGTTTTTCTCACTCCTACTAGTGAATGTAATGTAACACACACCCATACAGTGCGCACCACCCCGTGATGTTTTTCTGACTCCTACTAGTGAATGTAATGTAACACACACCCATACAGTGCGCACCACCCCGTGATGTTTTTCTCACTCCTACTAGTGAATGTAATGTAACACACACCCATACAATGCGCACCACCCCGTGATGTTTTTCTCACTCCTACTAGTGAATGTAATGTAACACACACCCATACAATGCGCACCACCCCGTGATGTTTTTCTCACTCCTACTAGTGAATGTAATGTAACACACACCCATACAATGCGCAACACCCCGTGATGTTTTTCTCACTCCTACTAGTGAATGCAGTGTAACACACACCCATACAATGCGCACCACCCCGTGATGTTTTTCTCACTCCTACTAGTAAATGTAATGTAACACACACCCATACAATGCGCACCACCCCGTGATGTTTTTCTCACTGCTACTAGTGAATGTAATGTAACACACACCCATACAATGCGCACCACCCCGTGATGTTTTTCTCACTCCTACTAGTGAATCTAATGTAACACACACCCATACAATGCGCACCACCCCGTGATGTTTTTCTCACTCCTACTAGTGAATCTAATGTAACACACACCCATACAATGCGCACCACCCCGTGATGTTTTTCTCACTCCTACTAGTGAATGCAATGTAACACACACCCATACAATGAGCACCACCACGTGATGTTTTTCTCACTCCTACTAGTGAATGTAATGTAACACACACCCATACAATGCGCACCACCCTGTGATGTTTTTCTCACTCCTACTAGTGAATGCAATGTAACACACACCCATACAATGCGCACCACCCCGTGATGTTTTTCTCACTCCTACTAGTGAATGTAATGTAACACACACCCATACAATGCGCACCACCCCGTGATGTTTTTCTCACTCCTACTAGTGAATCTAATGTAACACACACCCATACAATGCGCACCACCCCGTGATGTTTTTCACACTCCTACAAGTGAATGTAATGTAACACACACCCATACAATGCGCACCACCCCGTGATGTTTTTCTCACTTCTCCTAGGGAATGTAATGTAACACACACCCATAAAATGCGCACCACCCCGTGATGTTTTTCTCACTCCTACTAGTGAATGTAATGTAACACACACCCATACAATGCGCACCACCCGTGATGTTTTTCTCACTCCTCCTAGGGAATGTAATGTAACACACACCCATACAATGCGCACCACCCCGTGATGTTTTTCTCACTGCTACTAGTGAATGTAATGTAACACACACCCATACAATGCGCACCACCCCGTGATGTTTTTCTCACTCCTACTAGTGAATGTAATGTAACACACACCCATACAATGCGCACCACCCCGTGATGTTTTTCTCACTCCTACTAGTGAATGTAATGTAACACACACCCATACAATGCGCACCACCCCGTGATGTTTTTCTCACTCCTACTAGTGAATGTAATGTAACACACACCCATACAATGCGCACCACCCCGTGATGTTTTTCTCACTCCTACTAGTGAATGTAATGTAACACACACCCATACAGTGCGCACCACCCCGTGATGTTTTTCTCACTCCTACTAGTGAATGTAATGTAACACACACCCATACAGTGCGCACCACCCGTGATGTTTTTCTCACTCCTACTAGTGAATGTAATGTAACACACACCCATACAATGCGCACCACCCCGTGATGTTTTTCTCACTCCTACTAGTGAATGTAATGTAACACACACCCATACAATGCGCACCACCCCGTGATGTTTTTCTCACTCCTAATAGTGAATCTAATGTAACACACACCCATACAATGCGCACCACCCCGTGATGTTTTTCACACTCCTACAAGTGAATGTAATGTAACACACACCCATACAATGCGCACCACCCCGTGATGTTTTTCTCACTCCTCCTAGGGAATGTAATGTAACACACACCCATAAAATGCGCACCACCCCGTGATGTTTTTCTCACTCCTACTAGTGAATGTAATGTAACACACACCCATACAATGCGCACCACCCCGTGATGTTTTTCTCACTCCTCCTAGGGAATGTAATGTAACACACACCCATACAATGCGCACCACCCCGTGATGTTTTTCTCACTGCTACTAGTGAATGTAATGTAACACACACCCATACAATGCGCACCACCCCGTGATGTTTTTCTCACTCCTACTAGTGAATGTAATGTAACACACACCCATAAAATGCGCACCACCCCGTGATGTTTTTCTCACTCCTACTAGTGAATGTAATGTAACACACACCCATACAGTGCGCACCACCCCGTGATGTTTTTCTCACTCCTACTAGTGAATGTAATGTAACACACACCCATACAGTGCGCACCACCCCGTGATGTTTTTCTCACTCCTACTAGTGAATGTAATGTAACACACACCCATACAGTGCGCACCACCCCGTGATGTATTTCTCACTCCTACTAGTGAATGTAATGTAACACACACCCATACAGTGCGCACCACCCCGTGATGTTTTTCTCACTCCTACTAGTGAATGTAATGTAACACACAGCCATACAGTGCGCACCACCCCGTGATGTTTTTCTCACTGCTACTAGTGAATGTAATGTAACACACACCCATACAGTGCGCACCACCCCGTGATGTTTTTCTCACTGCTACTAGTGAATGTAATGTAACACACACCCATAAAATGCGCACCACCCCGTGATGTTTTTCTCACTCCTACTAGTGAATGTAATGTAACACACACCCATACAATGCGCACCACCCCGTGATGTTTTTCTCACTCCTACTAGTGAATGTAATGTAACACACACCCATACAATGCGCACCACCCCGTGATGTTTTTCTCACTCCTACTAGTGAATCTAATGTAACACACACCCATACAATGCGCACCACCCCGTGATGTTTTTCACACTCCTACAAGTGAATGTAATGTAACACACACCCATACAATGCGCACCACCCCGTGATGTTTTTCTCACTCCTCCTAGGGAATGTAATGTAACACACACCCATAAAATGCGCACCACCCCGTGATGTTTTTCTCACTCCTACTAGTGAATGTAATGTAACACACACCGCATACAATGCGCACCACCCCGTGATGTTTTTCTCACTTCTCCTAGGAATGTAATGTAACACACACCCATACAATGCGCACCACCCCGTGATGTTTTTCTCACTGCTACTAGTGAATGTAATGTAACACACACCCATACAATGCGCACCACCCCGTGATGTTTTTCTCACTCCTACTAGTGAATGTAATGTAACACACACCCATACAATGCGCACCACCCCGTGATGTTTTTCTCACTCCTCCTAGGGAATGTAATGTAACACACACCCATACAATGCGCACCACCCCGTGATGTTTTTCTCACTCCAGTAGTGAATGTAATGTAACACACACCCATACAATGCGCACCACCCCGTGATGTTTTTCTCACTCCTCCTAGGGAATGTAATGTAACACACACCCATACAATGCGCACCACCCCGTGATGTTTTTCTCACTGCTACTAGTGAATGTAATGTAACACACACCCATACAATGCGCACCACCCCGTGATGTTTTTCTCACTCCTACTAGTGAATGTAATGTAACACACACCCATACAATGCGCACCACCCCGTGATGTTTTTCTCACTCCTCCTAGGGAATGTAATGTAACACACACCCATACAATGCGCACCACCCCGTGATGTTTTTCTCACTCCTACTAGTGAATGTAATGTAACACACACCCATACAATGCGCACCACCCCGTGATGTTTTTCTCACTCCTCCTAGGGAATGTAATGTAACACACAAATGCGCACCACCCCGTGATGTTTTTCTCACTCCTACTAGTGAATCTAATGTAACACACACCCATACAATGCGCACCACCCCGTGATGTTTTTCTCACTCCTACTAGTGAATGTAATGTAACACACACCCATAAAATGCGCACCACCCCGTGATGTTTTTCTCACTCCTACTAGTGAATCTAATGTAACACACACCCATACAGTGCGCACCACCCCGTGATGTTTTTCTCACTCCTACTAGTGAATGCAATGTAACACACACCCATACAATGCGCACCACCCCGTGATGTTTTTCTCACTGCTACTAGTGAATGTAATGTAACACACACCCATACAATGCGCACCGCCCCGTGATGTTTTTCTCACTCCTACTAGTGAATCTAATGTAACACACACCCATACAGTGCGCACCACCCCGTGATGTTTTTCTCACTCCTACTAGTGAATGTAATGTAACACACACCCATACAGTGCGCACCACCCCGTGATGTTTTTCTCACTCCTACTAGTGAATGTAATGTAACACACACCCATACAATGCGCACCACCCCGTGATGTTTTTCTCACTCCTACTAGTGAATGTAATGTAACACACACCCATACAATGCGCACCACCCCGTGATGTTTTTCTCACTCCTACTAGTGAATGTAATGTAACACACACCCATACAATGCGCACCACCCCGTGATGTTTTTCTCACTCCTACTAGTGAATGTAATGTAACACACACCCATACACTGCGCACTACCCCTTGATGTTTTTCTCACTCCTACTAGTGAATGTAATGTAACACACACCCATACAATGCGCACCACCCCGTGATGTTTTTCTCACTCCTACTAGTGAATGTAATGTAACACACACCCATACAATGCGCACCACCCCGTGATGTTTTTCTCACTCCTACTAGTGAATCTAATGTAACACACACCCATACAATGCGCACCACCCCGTGATGTTTTTCACACTCCTACAAGTGAATGTAATGTAACACACACCCATACAATGCGCACCACCCCGTGATGTTTTTCTCACTCCTCCTAGGGAATGTAATGTAACACACACCCAAACAATGCGCACCACCCCGTGATGTTTTTCTCACTCCTACTAGTGAATGTAATGTAACACACACCCATACAATGCGCACCACCCCGTGATGTTTTTCTCACTGCTACTAGTGAATGTAATGTAACACACACCCATACAATGCGCACCACCCCGTGATGTTTTTCTCACTGCTACTAGTGAATGTAATGTAACACACACCCATACAATGCGCACCACCCCGTGATGTTTTTCTCACTCCTAGTAGTGAATGTAATGTAACACACACCCATACAATGCGCACCACCCCGTGATGTTTTTCTCACTCCTACTAGTGAATGTAATGTAACACACACCCATACAATGCGCACCACCCCGTGATGTTTTTCTCACTCCTCCTAGGGAATGTAATGTAACACACACCCATACAATGCGCACCACCCCGTGATGTTTTTCTCACTCCTACTAGTGAATCTAATGTAACACACACCCATACAATGCGCACCACCCCGTGATGTTTTTCTCACTCCTACTAGTGAATGTAATGTAACACACACCCATAAAATGCGCACCACCCCGTGATGTTTTTCTCACTCCTACTAGTGAATCTAATGTAACACACACCCATACAGTGCGCACCACCCCGTGATGTTTTTCTCACTCCTACTAGTGAATGCAATGTAACACACACCCATACAATGCGCACCACCCCGTGATGTTTTTCTCACTGCTACTAGTGAATGTAATGTAACACACACCCATACAATGCGCAACGCCCCGTGATGTTTTTCTCACTCCTACTAGTGAATCTAATGTAACACACACCCATATAATGCGCACTGCCCCGTGATGTTTTTCTCACTCCTACTAGTGAATGTAATGTAACACACACCCATACAATGCGCACCGCCCTGTGATGTTTTTCTCACTCCTACTAGTGAAAGTAATGTAACACATAGCCATACAATGCACACCACCCCATGATGTTTTTCTCACTGCTACTAGTGAATGTAATGTAACACACACCCATACAATGCGCACCACCCCGTGATGTTTTTCTCACTCCTACTAGTGAATGTAATGTAACACACACCCATACAGTGCGCACCACCCCGTGATGTTTTTCTCACTCCTACTAGTGAATGTAATGTAACACACACCCATACAGTGCGCACCACCCCGTGATGTTTTTCTCACTCCTACTAGTGAATGTAATGTAACACACACCCATACAATGCGCACCACCCCGTGATGTTTTTCTCACTCCTACTAGTGAATGTAATGTAACACACACCCATACAATGCGCACCACCCCGTGAGGTTTTTCTCACTCCTACTAGTGAATGTAATGTAACACACACCCATACAATGCGCACCACCCCGTGATGTTTTTCTCACTCCTACTAGTGAATGTAATGTAACACACACCCATACAATGCGCACTACCCCGTGATGTTTTTCTCACTCCTACTAGTGAATGTAATGTAACACACACCCATACAATGCGCACCACCCCGTGATGTTTTTCTCACTCCTACTAGTGAATGTAATGTAACACACACCCATACAATGCGCACCACCCCGTGATGTTTTTCTCACTCCTACTAGTGAATCTAATGTAACACACACCCATACAATGCGCACCACCCCGTGATGTTTTTCACACTCCTACAAGTGAATGTAATGTAACACACACCCATACAATGCGCACCACCCCGTGATGTTTTTCTCACTCCTCCTAGGGAATGTAATGTAACACACACCCAAACAATGCGCACCACCCCGTGATGTTTTTCTCACTCCTACTAGTGAATGTAATGTAACACACACCCATACAATGCGCACCACCCCGTGATGTTTTTCTCACTGCTACTAGTGAATGTAATGTAACACACACCCATACAATGCGCACCACCCCGTGATGTTTTTCTCACTGCTACTAGTGAATGTAATGTAACACACACCCATACAATGCGCACCACCCCGTGATGATTTTCTCACTCCTAGTAGTGAATGTAATGTAACACACACCCATACAATGCGCACCACCCCGTGATGTTTTTCTCACTGCTACTAGTGAATGTAATGTAACACACACCCATACAATGCGCACCACCCTGTGATGTTTTTCTCACTCCTACTAGTGAATGTAATGTAACACACACCCATACAATGCGCACCACCCTGTGATGTTTTTCTCACCCCTACTAGTGAATGTAATGTAACACACACCCATACAATGCGCACCACCCCGTGATGTTTTTCTCACTCCTACTAGTGAATGTAATGTAACACACACCCATACAATGCGCACCACCCCGTGATGTTTTTCTCACTCCTCCTAGGGAATGTAATGTAACACACACCCATACAATGCGCACCACCCCGTGATGTTTTTCTCACTGCTACTAGTGAATGTAATGTAACACACACCCATACAATGCGCACCACCCCGTGATGTTTTTCTCACTCCTACTAGTGAATGTAATGTAACACACACCCATACAATGCGCACCACCCTGTGATGTTTTTCTCACCCCTACTAGTGAATGTAATGTAACACACACCCATACAATGCGCACCACCCCGTGATGTTTTTCTCACTCCTACTAGTGAATGTAATGTAACACACAGCCATACAATGCGCACCACCTCGTGATGTTTTTCTCACTCCTACTAGTGAATGTAATGTAACACACACCCATACAATGCGCACCACCCCGTGATGTTTTTCTCACTCCTACTAGTGAATGTAATGTAACACACACGCATACAATGCGCACCACCCCGTGATGTTTTTCTCCCTCCTACTAGTGAATGTAATGTAACACACACCCGTACAATGCGCACCACCCCGTGATGTTTTTCTCACTCCTACTAGTGAATGTAATGTAACACACACCCATACAATGCGCACCACCCCGTGATGTTTTCTCACTCCTACTAGTGAATGTAATGTAACACACACGCATACAATGCGCACCACCCCGTGATGTTTTTCTCACTCCTACTAGTGAATATAATGTAACACACACCCGTACAATGCGCACCACCCCGTGATGTTTTTCTCACTCCTACTAGTGAATGTAATGTAACACACACCCATACAATGCGAACCACCCCGTGATGTTTTTCGCACTCCTACTAATGAATCTAATGTAACACACACCCATACAATGCGCACCACCCCGCGATGTTTTTCAGAAACCTATCCTACATTGCCACTGCATGTTCCCTGACCTCCCCATGCTGACCACCCCGCAGTACTTTTCTCCATCCTACATTGCCACTCACTGCCTATCCTAATTCAGACCCTCCGATTCACACCACCCCGTGATGTTTTTCACACTCCTAGTATTGAATGTAATGTAACACCCACCCATACAATGCGCACCACCCCGTGATGTTTTTCTCACTCCTACTAGTGAATGTAATGTAACACACACCCATACAATGCGCACCACCCCGTGATGTTTTTCTCACTCCTACTAGTGAATGTAATGTAACACTCACCCATACAATGCGCACCACCTCGTGATGTTTTTCTCACTCCTACTAGTGAATATAATGTAACACACACCCATACAATGCGCACCACCTCGTGATGTTTTTCTCACTCCTACTAGTGAATGTAATGTAACACACACCCATACAATGCGCACCACCCCGTGATGTTTTTCTCACTGCTACTAGTGAATGTAATGTAACACACACCCATACAATGCGCACCACCCCGTGTTGATTTTCTCACTCCTACTAGTGAATGTAATGTAACACACACCCATACAATGCGCACCACCCCGTGATGTTTTTCTCACTCCTACTAGTGAATGTAATGTAACACACACCCATACAATGCGCACCAGCCCGTGATCTTTTTCTCACTCCTACTAGTGAATGTAATGTAACACACACCCATACAATGCGCACCACCCCGTGATGTTTATCTCACTCCTACTAGTGAATGTAATGTAACACACACCCATACAATGCGCACCACCCCGTGATGTTTTTCTCACTCCTACTAGTGAATGTAATGTAACACACACCCATACAATGCGCACCACCCCGTGATGTTTTCTCATTCCTACTAGTGAATCTAATGTAACACACACCCATACAATGCGCACCACCCCGCGATGTTTTTCAGAAACCTATCCTTCATTGCCACTGCATGTTCCCTGAATTCCCCATGCTGACCACCCCGCGGTGCTTTTCTCCATCTTACATTGCCACTCACTGCCTATCCTAATTCAGAACCTCCGATTCACACCACCCCGTGATGTTTTTCTCACTCCTACTCTTGAATGTAATGTAACACACACCCATACAATGCGCACCACCCCGTGATGTATTTCTCACTCCTACTAGTGAATGTAATGTAACACACACCCATACAATGCGCACCACCCCGTGATGTTTTACTCACTCCTACTAGTGAATCTATTGTAACACACACCCATACAATGCGCACCACCCCGTGATGTTTTTCTCACTCCTACTAGTGAATGTAATGTAACACACACCCATACAATGCGCACACCCCGTGATATTTTTCTCACTCCTACAAGTGAATGTAATGTAACACACACCCATACAATGCGCACCACCCCGTGATGTTTTTCTCACTCCTACTAGTGAATGTAATGTAACACAAACACATACATTGCGCACCACCCCGTGATGTTTTTCTCACTCCTACTAGTGAATGTAATGTAACACACACCCATACAATGCGCACCACCCCGTGATGTTTTTCTCACTCCTACTAGTGAATGTAATGTAACACACACCCATAAAATGCGCACCACCCCGTGATGTTTTTCTCACTCCTACTAGTGAATCTAATGTAACACACACCCATACAGTGCGCACCACCCCGTGATGTTTTTCTCACTCCTACTAGTGAATGCAATGTAACACACACCCATACAATGCGCACCACCCCGTGATGTTTTTCTCACTGCTACTAGTGAATGTAATGTAACACACACCCATACAATGCGCAACGCCCCGTGATGTTTTTCTCACTCCTACTAGTGAATCTAATGTAACACACACCCATATAATGCGCACTGCCCCGTGATGTTTTTCTCACTCCTACTAGTGAATGTAATGTAACACACACCCATACAATGCGCACCGCCCTGTGATGTTTTTCTCACTCCTACTAGTGAAAGTAATGTAACACATAGCCATACAATGCACACCACCCCATGATGTTTTTCTCACTGCTACTAGTGAATGTAATGTAACACACACCCATACAATGCGCACCACCCCGTGATGTTTTTCTCACTCCTACTAGTGAATGTAATGTAACACACACCCATACAGTGCGCACCACCCCGTGATGTTTTTCTCACTCCTACTAGTGAATGTAATGTAACACACACCCATACAGTGCGCACCACCCCGTGATGTTTTTCTCACTCCTACTAGTGAATGTAATGTAACACACACCCATACAATGCGCACCACCCCGTGATGTTTTTCTCACTCCTACTAGTGAATGTAATGTAACACACACCCATACAATGCGCACCACCCCGTGAGGTTTTTCTCACTCCTACTAGTGAATGTAATGTAACACAAACCCATACAATGCGCACCACCCCGTGATGTTTTTCTCACTCCTACTAGTGAATGTAATGTAACACACACCCATACAATGCGCACTACCCCGTGATGTTTTTCTCACTCCTACTAGTGAATGTAATGTAACACACACCCATACAATGCGCACCACCCCGTGATGTTTTTCTCACTCCTACTAGTGAATGTAATGTAACACACACCCATACAATGCGCACCACCCCGTGATGTTTTTCTCACTCCTACTAGTGAATCTAATGTAACACACACCCATACAATGCGCACCACCCCGTGATGTTTTTCACACTCCTACAAGTGAATGTAATGTAACACACACCCATACAATGCGCACCACCCCGTGATGTTTTTCTCACTCCTCCTAGGGAATGTAATGTAACACACACCCAAACAATGCGCACCACCCCGTGATGTTTTTCTCACTCCTACTAGTGAATGTAATGTAACACACACCCATACAATGCGCACCACCCCGTGATGTTTTTCTCACTGCTACTAGTGAATGTAATGTAACACACACCCATACAATGCGCACCACCCCGTGATGTTTTTCTCACTGCTACTAGTGAATGTAATGTAACACACACCCATACAATGCGCACCACCCCGTGATGATTTTCTCACTCCTAGTAGTGAATGTAATGTAACACACACCCATACAATGCGCACCACCCCGTGATGTTTTTCTCACTGCTACTAGTGAATGTAATGTAACACACACCCATACAATGCGCACCACCCCGTGATGTTTTTCTCACTGCTACTAGTGAATGTAATGTAACACACACCCATACAATGCGCACCACCCTGTGATGTTTTTCTCACCCCTACTAGTGAATGTAATGTAACACACCCCCATACAATGCGCACCACCCCGTGATGTTTTTCTCACTCCTACTAGTGAATGTAATGTAACACACACCCATACAATGCGCACCAGCCCGTGATCTTTTTCTCACTCCTACTAGTGAATGTAATGTAACACACACCCATACAATGCGCACCACCCCGTGATGTTTATCTCACTCCTACTAGTGAATGTAATGTAACACACACCCATACAATGCGCACCACCCCGTGATGTTTTTCTCACTCCTACTAGTGAATGTAATGTAACACACACCCATACAATGCGCACCACCCCGTGATGTTTTTCTCATTCCTACTAGTGAATCTAATGTAACACACACCCATACAATGCGCACCACCCCGCGATGTTTTTCAGAAACCTATCCTTCATTGCCACTGCATGTTCCCTGAATTCCCCATGCTGACCACCCCGCGGTGCTTTTCTCCATCTTACATTGCCACTCACTGCCTATCCTAATTCAGAACCTCCGATTCACACCACCCCGTGATGTTTTTCTCACTCCTACTCTTGAATTTAATGTAACACACACCCATACAATGCGCACCACCCCGTGATGTATTTCTCACTCCTACTAGTGAATGTAATGTAACACACACCCATACAATGCGCACCACCCCGTGATGTTTTACTCACTCCTACTAGTGAATCTATTGTAACACACACCCATACAATGCGCACCACCCCGTGATGTTTTTCTCACTCCTACTAGTGAATGTAATGTAACACACACCCATACAATGCGCACACCCCGTGATATTTTTCTCACTCCTACAAGTGAATGTAATGTAACACACACCCATACAATGCGCACCACCCCGTGATGTTTTTCTCACTCCTACTAGTGAATGTAATGTAACACAAACACATACATTGCGCACCACCCCGTGAGGTTTTTCTCACTCCTACTAGTGAATGTAATGTAACACACACCCATACAATGCGCACCACCCCGTGATGTTTTTCTCACTCCTACTAGTGAATGTAATGTAACACACACCCATACAATGCGCACCACCCCGTGATGTTTTTCTCACTCCTACTAGTGAATGTAATGTAACACACACCCATACAGTGCGCACCACCACGTGATGTTTTTCTCACTCCTACTAGTGAATGTAATGTAACACACACCCATACAGTGCGCACCACCCCGTGATGTTTTTCTCACTCCTACTAGTGAATGTAATGTAACACACACCCATACAGTGCGCACCACCCCGTGATGTTTTTCTCACTCCTACTAGTGAATGTAATGTAACACACACCCATACAATGCGCACCACCCCGTGATGTTTTTCTCACTCCTACTAGTGAATGTAATGTAACACACACCCATACAATGCGCACCACCCCGTGATGTTTTTCTCACTCCTACTAGTGAATCTAATGTAACACACACCCATACAATGCGCACCACCCCGTGATGTTTTTCTCACTCCTACTAGTGAATGTAATGTAACACACACCCATACAATGCGCACCACCCCGTGATGTTTTCTCACTCCTACTAGTGAATGCAATGTAACACACACCCATACAATGCGCACCACCCCGTGATGTTTTTCTCACTGCTACTAGTGAATGCAATGTAACACACACCCATACAATGCGCACCACCCCGTGATGTTTTTCTCACTCCTACTAGTGAATGTAATGTAACACACACCCATACAATGCGCACCACGCCGTGATGTTTTTCTCACTCCTACTAGTGAATCTAATGTAACACACACCCATACAATGCGCACCACGCCGTGATGTTTTTCTCACTCCTACTAGTGAATCTAATGTAACACACACCCATACAATGCGCACCACACCGTGATGTTTTTCTCACTCCTACTAGTGAATGCAATGTAACACACACCCATACAATGAGCACCACACCGTGATGTTTTTCTCACTCCTACTAGTGAATGTAATGTAACACACACCCATACAATGCGCACCACCCCGTGATGTTTTTCTCACTCCTACTAGTGAATGTAATGTAACACACACCCATACAATGCGCACCAGCCTGTGATGTTTTTCTCACTCCTACAAGTGAATGTAATGTAACACACACCCATACAATGCGCACCACCCCGTGATGTTTTTCTCACTCCTCCTAGGGAATGTAATGTAACACACACCCATAAAATGCGCACCACCCCTTGATGTTTTTCTCACTCCTACTAGTGTATGTAATGTAACACACACCCATACAATGCGCACAACCCCGTGATGTTTTTCTCACTCCTCCTAGGGAATGTAATGTAACACACACCCATACAATGCGCACCACCCCGTGATGTTTTTCTCACTGCTACTAGTGAATGTAATGTAACACACACCCATACAATGCGCACCACCCCTTGATGTTTTTCTCACTCCTACTAGTGAATGTAATGTAACACACACCCATACAATGCGCACCACCCCGTGATGTTTTTCTCACTCCTCCTAGGGAATGTAATGTAACACACACCCATACAATGCGCACCACCCCGTGATCTTTTTCTCACTCCTACTAGTGAATGTAATGTAACACACACCCATACAATGCGCACCACCCCGTGATGTTTTTCTCACTCCTCCTAGGGAATGTAATGTAACACACACCCATACAATGCGCACCACCCCGTGATGTTTTTCTCACTGCTACTAGTGAATGTAATGTAACACACACATACAATGCGCACCACCCCGTGATGTTTTTCTCACTCCTCCTAGTGAATGTAATGTAACACACACCCATACAATGCGCACCACCCCGTGATGTTTTTCTCACTCCTCCTAGGGTATGTAATGTAACACACACCCATACAATGCGCACCACCCCGTGATGTTTTTCTCACTGCTACTAGTGAATGTAATGTAACACACACCCATACAATGCGCACCACCCCGTGATGTTTTTCTCACTGCTACTAGTGAATGTAATGTAACACACACCCATACAATGCGCACCACCCCGTGATGTTTTTCTCACTCCTACTAGTGAATGTAATGTAACACACACCCATACAATGCGCACCACCCCGTGATGTTTTTCTCACTCCTACTAGTGAATGTAATGTAACACACACCCATACAATGCGCACCACCCCGTGATGTTTTTCTCACTCCTACTAGTGAATGTAATGTAACACACATCCGTACAATGCGCACCACCCCGTGATGTTTTTCTCACTCCTACTAGTGAATGTAATGTAACACACACCCGTACAATGCGCACCACCCCGTGATCTTTTTCTCACTCCTACTAGTGAATGTAATGTAACACACACCCATACAATGCGCACCACCTCGTGATGTTTTTCTCACTCCTACTAGTGAATGTAATGTAACACACACCCATACAATGCGAACCACCCCGTGATGTTTTTCGCACTCCTACTAATGAATCTAATGTAACACACACCCATACAATGCGCACCACCCCGCGATGTTTTTCAGAAACCTATCCTACATTGCCACTGCATGTTCCCTGACCTCCCCATTCTGACCACCCCGCAGTACTTTTCTCCATCCTACATTGCCACTCACTGCCTATCCTAATTCAGACCCTCCGATTCACACCACCCCGTGATGTTTTTCTCACTCCTACTAGTGAATGTAATGTAACACCCACCCATACAATGCGCACCACCCCGTGATGTTTTTCTCACTCCTACTAGTGAATGTAATGTAACACACACCCATACAATGCGCACCACCCCGTGATGTTTTTCTCACTGCTACTAGTGAATGTAATGTAACACACACCCATGCAATGCGCACCACCCCTTGTTGATTTTCTCACTCCTACTAGTGAATGTAATGTAACACACACCCATACAATGCGCACCACCCCGTGATGTTTTTCTCACTCCTACTAGTGAATGTAATGTAACACACACCCATACAATGCGCACCAGCCCGTGATGTTTTTCTCACTCCTACTAGTGTATGTAATGTAACACACACCCATACAAGGCGCACCACCCCGTGATGTTTTTCTCACTCCTACTAGTGTATGTAATGTAACACACACCCATACAAGGCGCACCACCCCGTGATGTTTTTCTCACTCCTACTAGTGAATGTAATGTAACACACACCCATACAATGCGCACCACCCCGTAATGTTTTTCTCATTCCTACTAGTGAATCTAATGTAACACACACCCATACAATGCGCACCACCCCGTGATGTTTTTCTCACTCCTACTAGTGAATGCAATGTAACACACACCCATACAATGAGCACCACCCCGTGATGTTTTTCTCACTCCTACTAGTGAATGTAATGTAACACACACCCATACAATGCGCACCACCCCGTGATGTTTTTCTCACTCCTACTAGTGAATGTAATGTAACACACACCCATACAATGCGCACCAGCCCGTGATGTTTTTCTCACTCCTACAAGTGAATGTAATGTAACACACACCCATACAATGCGCACCACCCCGTGATGTTTTTCTCACTCCTCCTAGGGAATGTAATGTAACACACACCCATAAAATGCGCACCACCCCTTGATGTTTTTCTCACTCCTACTAGTGAATGTAATGTAACACACACCAATACAATGCGCACCACCCCGTGATGTTTTTCTCACTCCTCCTAGGGAATGTAATGTAACACACACCCATACAATGCGCACCACCCCGTGATGTTTTTCTCACTGCTACTAGTGAATGTAATGTAACACACACCCATACAATGCGCACCACCCCTTGATGTTTTTCTCACTCCTACTAGTGAATGTAATGTAACACACACCCATACAATGCGCACCACCCCGTGATGTTTTTCTCACTCCTCTTAGGGAATGTAATGTAACACACACCCATACAATGCGCACCACCCCGTGATCTTTTTCTCACTCCTACTAGTGAATGTAATGTAACACACACCCATACAATGCGCACCACCCCGTGATGTTTTTCTCACTCCTCCTAGGGAATGTAATGTAACACACACCCATACAATGCGCACCACCCCGTGATGTTTTTCTCACTGCTACTAGTGAATGTAATGTAACACACACCCATACAATGCGCACCACCCTGTGATGTTTTTCTCACTCCTACTAGTGAATGTAATGTAACACACACCCATACAATGCGCACCACCCCGTGATGTTTTTCTCACTTCTCTTAGGGAATGTAATGTAACACACACCCATACAATGCGCACCACCCCGTGATGTTTTTCTCACTCCTCCTAGTGAATGTAATGTAACACACACCCATACAATGCGCACCACCCCGTGATGTTTTTCTCACTCCTCCTAGGGAATGTAATGTAACACACACCCATACAATGCGCACCACCCCGTGATGTTTTTCTCACTGCTACTAGTGAATGTAATGTAACACACACCCATACAATGCGCACCACCCCGTGATGTTTTTCTCACTGCTACTAGTGAATGTAATGTAACACACACCCATACAATGCTCACCACCCCGTGATGTTTTTCTCACTCCTACTAGTGAATGTAATGTAACACACACCCATACAATGCGCACCACCCCGTGATGTTTTTCTCACTCCTACTAGTGAATGTAATGTAACACACACCCATACAATGCGCACCACCCCGTGATGTTTTTCTCACTCCTACTAGTGAATGTAATGTAACACACACGCATACAATGCGCACCACCCGTGATGTTTTTCTCCCTCCTACTAGTGAATGTAATGTAACACACACCCGTACAATGCGCACCACCCCGTGATGTTTTTCTCACTCCTACTAGTGAATGTAATGTAACACACACCCATACAATGCGCACCACCTCGTGATGTTTTTCTCACTCCTACTAGTGAATGTAATGTAACACACACCCATACAATGCGCACCACCCCGTGATGTTTTTCTCACTGCTACTAGTGAATGTAATGTAACACACACCCATACAATGCGCACCACCCCGTGTTGATTTTCTCACTCCTACTAGTGAATGTAATGTAACACACACCCATACAATGCGCACCACCCCGTGATGTTTTTCTCACTGCTACTAGTGAATGTAATGTAACACACACCCATACAATGCGCACCACCCCGTGTTGATTTTCTCACTCCTACTAGTGAATGTAATGTAACACACACCCATACAATGCGCACCACCCCGTGATGTTTTTCTCACTCCTACTAGTGAATGTAATGTAACACACACCCATACAATGCGCACCAGCCCGTGATGTTTTTCTCACTCCTACTAGTGAATGTAATGTAACACACACCCATACAATGCGCACCACCCCGTGATGTTTTTCTCACTCCTACTAGTGAATGTAATGTAACACACACCCATACAATGCGCACCACCCCGTGATGTTTTTCTCACTCCTACTAGTGAATGTAATGTAACACACACCCATACAATGCGCACCACCCCGTGATGTTTTTCTCATTCCTACTAGTGAATCTAATGTAACACACACCCATACAATGCGCACCACCCCGCGATGTTTTTCAGAAACCTATCCTTCATTGCCACTGCATGTTCCCTGAATTCCCCATGCTGACCACGCCGCGGTGCTTTTCTCCATCTTACATTGCCACTCACTGCCTATCCTAATTCAGACCCTCCGATTCACACCACTCCGTGATGTTTTTCTCACTCCTACTAGTGAATGTAATGTAACACACACCCATACAATGCGCACCACCCCGTGATGTATTTCTCACTCCTACTAGTGAATGTAATGTAACACACACCCATACAATGCGCACCACCCCGTGATGTTTTACTCACTCCTACTAGTGAATCTATTGTAACACACACCCATACAATGCGCACCACCCCGTGATGTTTTTCTCACTCCTACTAGTGAATGTAATGTAACACACACCCATACAATGCGCACCACCCCGTGATATTTTTCTCACTCCTACAAGTGAATGTAATGTAACACACACCCATACAATGCGCACCACCCCGTGATGTTTTTCTCACTCCTACTAGTGAATGTAATGTAACACAAACACATACATTGCGCACCACCCCGTGATGTTTTTCTCACTGCTACTAGTGAATGTAATGTAACACACACATACAATGCGCACCACCCCGTGATGTTTTTCTCACTCCTCCTAGTGAATGTAATGTAACACACACCCATACAATGCGCACCACCCCGTGATGTTTTTCTCACTCCTCCTAGGGTATGTAATGTAACACACACCCATACAATGCGCACCACCCCGTGATGTTTTTCTCACTGCTACTAGTGAATGTAATGTAACACACACCCATACAATGCGCACCACCCCGTGATGTTTTTCTCACTGCTACTAGTGAATGTAATGTAACACACACCCATACAATGCGCACCACCCCGTGATGTTTTTCTCACTCCTACTAGTGAATGTAATGTAACACACACCCATACAATGCGCACCACCCCGTGATGTTTTTCTCACTCCTACTAGTGAATGTAATGTAACACACACCCATACAATGCGCACCACCCCGTGATGTTTTTCTCACTGCTACTAGTGAATGTAATGTAACACACACCCATGCAATGCGCACCACCCCTTGTTGATTTTCTCACTCCTACTAGTGAATGTAATGTAACACACACCCATACAATGCGCACCACCCCGTGATGTTTTTCTCACTCCTACTAGTGAATGTAATGTAACACACACCCATACAATGCGCACCAGCCCGTGATGTTTTTCTCACTCCTACTAGTGTATGTAATGTAACACACACCCATACAAGGCGCACCACCCCGTGATGTTTTTCTCACTCCTACTAGTGTATGTAATGTAACACACACCCATACAAGGCGCACCACCCCGTGATGTTTTTCTCACTCCTACTAGTGAATGTAATGTAACACACACCCATACAATGCGCACCACCCCGTAATGTTTTTCTCATTCCTACTAGTGAATCTAATGTAACACACACCCATACAATGCGCACCACCCCGTGATGTTTTTCTCACTCCTACTAGTGAATGCAATGTAACACACACCCATACAATGAGCACCACCCCGTGATGTTTTTCTCACTCCTACTAGTGAATGTAATGTAACACACACCCATACAATGCGCACCACCCCGTGATGTTTTTCTCACTCCTACTAGTGAATGTAATGTAACACACACCCATACAATGCGCACCAGCCCGTGATGTTTTTCTCACTCCTACAAGTGAATGTAATGTAACACACACCCATACAATGCGCACCACCCCGTGATGTTTTTCTCACTCCTCCTAGGGAATGTAATGTAACACACACCCATAAAATGCGCACCACCCCTTGATGTTTTTCTCACTCCTACTAGTGAATGTAATGTAACACACACCAATACAATGCGCACCACCCCGTGATGTTTTTCTCACTCCTCCTAGGGAATGTAATGTAACACACACCCATACAATGCGCACCACCCCGTGATGTTTTTCTCACTGCTACTAGTGAATGTAATGTAACACACACCCATACAATGCGCACCACCCCTTGATGTTTTTCTCACTCCTACTAGTGAATGTAATGTAACACACACCCATACAATGCGCACCACCCCGTGATGTTTTTCTCACTCCTCTTAGGGAATGTAATGTAACACACACCCATACAATGCGCACCACCCCGTGATCTTTTTCTCACTCCTACTAGTGAATGTAATGTAACACACACCCATACAATGCGCACCACCCCGTGATGTTTTTCTCACTCCTCCTAGGGAATGTAATGTAACACACACCCATACAATGCGCACCACCCCGTGATGTTTTTCTCACTGCTACTAGTGAATGTAATGTAACACACACCCATACAATGCGCACCACCCTGTGATGTTTTTCTCACTCCTACTAGTGAATGTAATGTAACACACACCCATACAATGCGCACCACCCCGTGATGTTTTTCTCACTTCTCTTAGGGAATGTAATGTAACACACACCCATACAATGCGCACCACCCCGTGATGTTTTTCTCACTCCTCCTAGTGAATGTAATGTAACACACACCCATACAATGCGCACCACCCCGTGATGTTTTTCTCACTCCTCCTAGGGAATGTAATGTAACACACACCCATACAATGCGCACCACCCCGTGATGTTTTTCTCACTGCTACTAGTGAATGTAATGTAACACACACCCATACAATGCGCACCACCCCGTGATGTTTTTCTCACTGCTACTAGTGAATGTAATGTAACACACACCCATACAATGCTCACCACCCCGTGATGTTTTTCTCACTCCTACTAGTGAATGTAATGTAACACACACCCATACAATGCGCACCACCCCGTGATGTTTTTCTCACTCCTACTAGTGAATGTAATGTAACACACACCCATACAATGCGCACCACCCCGTGATGTTTTTCTCACTCCTACTAGTGAATGTAATGTAACACACACGCATACAATGCGCACCACCCGTGATGTTTTTCTCCCTCCTACTAGTGAATGTAATGTAACACACACCCGTACAATGCGCACCACCCCGTGATGTTTTTCTCACTCCTACTAGTGAATGTAATGTAACACACACCCATACAATGCGCACCACCTCGTGATGTTTTTCTCACTCCTACTAGTGAATGTAATGTAACACACACCCATACAATGCGCACCACCCCGTGATGTTTTTCTCACTGCTACTAGTGAATGTAATGTAACACACACCCATACAATGCGCACCACCCCGTGTTGATTTTCTCACTCCTACTAGTGAATGTAATGTAACACACACCCATACAATGCGCACCACCCCGTGATGTTTTTCTCACTGCTACTAGTGAATGTAATGTAACACACACCCATACAATGCGCACCACCCCGTGTTGATTTTCTCACTCCTACTAGTGAATGTAATGTAACACACACCCATACAATGCGCACCACCCCGTGATGTTTTTCTCACTCCTACTAGTGAATGTAATGTAACACACACCCATACAATGCGCACCAGCCCGTGATGTTTTTCTCACTCCTACTAGTGAATGTAATGTAACACACACCCATACAATGCGCACCACCCCGTGATGTTTTTCTCACTCCTACTAGTGAATGTAATGTAACACACACCCATACAATGCGCACCACCCCGTGATGTTTTTCTCACTCCTACTAGTGAATGTAATGTAACACACACCCATACAATGCGCACCACCCCGTGATGTTTTTCTCATTCCTACTAGTGAATCTAATGTAACACACACCCATACAATGCGCACCACCCCGCGATGTTTTTCAGAAACCTATCCTTCATTGCCACTGCATGTTCCCTGAATTCCCCATGCTGACCACGCCGCGGTGCTTTTCTCCATCTTACATTGCCACTCACTGCCTATCCTAATTCAGACCCTCCGATTCACACCACTCCGTGATGTTTTTCTCACTCCTACTAGTGAATGTAATGTAACACACACCCATACAATGTGCACCACCCCGTGATGTATTTCTCACTCCTATTAGTGAATGTAATGTAACACACACCCATACAATGCGCACCACCCCGTGATGTTTTACTCACTCCTACTAGTGAATCTATTGTAACACACACCCATACAATGCGCACCACCCCGTGATGTTTTTCTCACTCCTACTAGTGAATGTAATGTAACACACACCCATACAATGCGCACCACCCCGTGATATTTTTCTCACTCCTACAAGTGAATGTAATGTAACACACACCCATACAATGCGCACCACCCCGTGATGTTTTTCTCACTCCTACTAGTGAATGTAATGTAACACAAACACATACATTGCGCACCACCCCGTGATGTTTTTCTCACTGCTACTAGTGAATGTAATGTAACACACACATACAATGCGCACCACCCCGTGATGTTTTTCTCACTCCTCCTAGTGAATGTAATGTAACACACACCCATACAATGCGCACCACCCCGTGATGTTTTTCTCACTCCTCCTAGGGTATGTAATGTAACACACACCCATACAATGCGCACCACCCCGTGATGTTTTTCTCACTGCTACTAGTGAATGTAATGTAACACACACCCATACAATGCGCACCACCCCGTGATGTTTTTCTCACTGCTACTAGTGAATGTAATGTAACACACACCCATACAATGCGCACCACCCCGTGATGTTTTTCTCACTCCTACTAGTGAATGTAATGTAACACACACCCATACAATGCGCACCACCCCGTGATGTTTTTCTCACTCCTACTAGTGAATGTAATGTAACACACACCCATACAATGCGCACCACCCCGTGATGTTTTTCTCACTCCTACTAGTGAATGTAATGTAACACACATCCGTACAATGCGCACCACCCCGTGATGTTTTTCTCACTCCTACTAGTGAATGTAATGTAACACACACCCGTACAATGCGCACCACCCCGTGATCTTTTTCTCACTCCTACTAGTGAATGTAATGTAACACACACCCATACAATGCGCACCACCTCGTGATGTTTTTCTCACTCCTACTAGTGAATGTAATGTAACACACACCCATACAATGCGAACCACCCCGTGATGTTTTTCGCACTCCTACTAATGAATCTAATGTAACACACACCCATACAATGCGCACCACCCCGCGATGTTTTTCAGAAACCTATCCTACATTGCCACTGCATGTTCCCTGACCTCCCCATTCTGACCACCCCGCAGTACTTTTCTCCATCCTACATTGCCACTCACTGCCTATCCTAATTCAGACCCTCCGATTCACACCACCCCGTGATGTTTTTCTCACTCCTACTAGTGAATGTAATGTAACACCCACCCATACAATGCGCACCACCCCGTGATGTTTTTCTCACTCCTACTAGTGAATGTAATGTAACACACACCCATACAATGCGCACCACCCCGTGATGTTTTTCTCACTGCTACTAGTGAATGTAATGTAACACACACCCATGCAATGCGCACCACCCCTTGTTGATTTTCTCACTCCTACTAGTGAATGTAATGTAACACACACCCATACAATGCGCACCACCCCGTGATGTTTTTCTCACTCCTACTAGTGAATGTAATGTAACACACACCCATACAATGCGCACCAGCCCGTGATGTTTTTCTCACTCCTACTAGTGTATGTAATGTAACACACACCCATACAAGGCGCACCACCCCGTGATGTTTTTCTCACTCCTACTAGTGTATGTAATGTAACACACACCCATACAAGGCGCACCACCCCGTGATGTTTTTCTCACTCCTACTAGTGAATGTAATGTAACACACACCCATACAATGCGCACCACCCCGTAATGTTTTTCTCATTCCTACTAGTGAATCTAATGTAACACACACCCATACAATGCGCACCACCCCGTGATGTTTTTCTCACTCCTACTAGTGAATGCAATGTAACACACACCCATACAATGAGCACCACCCCGTGATGTTTTTCTCACTCCTACTAGTGAATGTAATGTAACACACACCCATACAATGCGCACCACCCCGTGATGTTTTTCTCACTCCTACTAGTGAATGTAATGTAACACACACCCATACAATGCGCACCAGCCCGTGATGTTTTTCTCACTCCTACAAGTGAATGTAATGTAACACACACCCATACAATGCGCACCACCCCGTGATGTTTTTCTCACTCCTCCTAGGGAATGTAATGTAACACACACCCATAAAATGCGCACCACCCCTTGATGTTTTTCTCACTCCTACTAGTGAATGTAATGTAACACACACCAATACAATGCGCACCACCCCGTGATGTTTTTCTCACTCCTCCTAGGGAATGTAATGTAACACACACCCATACAATGCGCACCACCCCGTGATGTTTTTCTCACTGCTACTAGTGAATGTAATGTAACACACACCCATACAATGCGCACCACCCCTTGATGTTTTTCTCACTCCTACTAGTGAATGTAATGTAACACACACCCATACAATGCGCACCACCCCGTGATGTTTTTCTCACTCCTCTTAGGGAATGTAATGTAACACACACCCATACAATGCGCACCACCCCGTGATCTTTTTCTCACTCCTACTAGTGAATGTAATGTAACACACACCCATACAATGCGCACCACCCCGTGATGTTTTTCTCACTCCTCCTAGGGAATGTAATGTAACACACACCCATACAATGCGCACCACCCCGTGATGTTTTTCTCACTGCTACTAGTGAATGTAATGTAACACACACCCATACAATGCGCACCACCCTGTGATGTTTTTCTCACTCCTACTAGTGAATGTAATGTAACACACACCCATACAATGCGCACCACCCCGTGATGTTTTTCTCACTTCTCTTAGGGAATGTAATGTAACACACACCCATACAATGCGCACCACCCCGTGATGTTTTTCTCACTCCTCCTAGTGAATGTAATGTAACACACACCCATACAATGCGCACCACCCCGTGATGTTTTTCTCACTCCTCCTAGGGAATGTAATGTAACACACACCCATACAATGCGCACCACCCCGTGATGTTTTTCTCACTGCTACTAGTGAATGTAATGTAACACACACCCATACAATGCGCACCACCCCGTGATGTTTTTCTCACTGCTACTAGTGAATGTAATGTAACACACACCCATACAATGCTCACCACCCCGTGATGTTTTTCTCACTCCTACTAGTGAATGTAATGTAACACACACCCATACAATGCGCACCACCCCGTGATGTTTTTCTCACTCCTACTAGTGAATGTAATGTAACACACACCCATACAATGCGCACCACCCCGTGATGTTTTTCTCACTCCTACTAGTGAATGTAATGTAACACACACGCATACAATGCGCACCACCCCGTGATGTTTTTCTCCCTCCTACTAGTGAATGTAATGTAACACACACCCGTACAATGCGCACCACCCCGTGATGTTTTTCTCACTCCTACTAGTGAATGTAATGTAACACACACCCATACAATGCGCACCACCTCGTGATGTTTTTCTCACTCCTACTAGTGAATGTAATGTAACACACACCCATACAATGCGCACCACCCCGTGATGTTTTTCTCACTGCTACTAGTGAATGTAATGTAACACACACCCATACAATGCGCACCACCCCGTGTTGATTTTCTCACTCCTACTAGTGAATGTAATGTAACACACACCCATACAATGCGCACCACCCCGTGATGTTTTTCTCACTGCTACTAGTGAATGTAATGTAACACACACCCATACAATGCGCACCACCCCGTGTTGATTTTCTCACTCCTACTAGTGAATGTAATGTAACACACACCCATACAATGCGCACCACCCCGTGATGTTTTTCTCACTCCTACTAGTGAATGTAATGTAACACACACCCATACAATGCGCACCAGCCCGTGATGTTTTTCTCACTCCTACTAGTGAATGTAATGTAACACACACCCATACAATGCGCACCACCCCGTGATGTTTTTCTCACTCCTACTAGTGAATGTAATGTAACACACACCCATACAATGCGCACCACCCCGTGATGTTTTTCTCACTCCTACTAGTGAATGTAATGTAACACACACCCATACAATGCGCACCACCCCGTGATGTTTTTCTCATTCCTACTAGTGAATCTAATGTAACACACACCCATACAATGCGCACCACCCCGCGATGTTTTTCAGAAACCTATCCTTCATTGCCACTGCATGTTCCCTGAATTCCCCATGCTGACCACGCCGCGGTGCTTTTCTCCATCTTACATTGCCACTCACTGCCTATCCTAATTCAGACCCTCCGATTCACACCACTCCGTGATGTTTTTCTCACTCCTACTAGTGAATGTAATGTAACACACACCCATACAATGCGCACCACCCCGTGATGTATTTCTCACTCCTACTAGTGAATGTAATGTAACACACACCCATACAATGCGCACCACCCCGTGATGTTTTACTCACTCCTACTAGTGAATCTATTGTAACACACACCCATACAATGCGCACCACCCCGTGATGTTTTTCTCACTCCTACTAGTGAATGTAATGTAACACACACCCATACAATGCGCACCACCCCGTGATATTTTTCTCACTCCTACAAGTGAATGTAATGTAACACACACCCATACAATGCGCACCACCCCGTGATGTTTTTCTCACTCCTACTAGTGAATGTAATGTAACACAAACACATACATTGCGCACCACCCCGTGATGTTTTTCTCACTCCTACTAGTGAATGTAATGTAACACACACCCATACAATGCGCACCACCCCGTGATGTTTTTCTCACTCCTACTAGTGAATGTAATGTAACACACACCCATACAATGCGCACCACCCCGTGATGTTTTTCTCACTCCTACTAGTGAATGTAATGTAACACACACCCATACAATGCGCACCACCCCGTGATGTTTTTCTCACTCCTACTAGTGAATGTAATGTAACACACACCCATACAGTGCGCACCACCCCGTGATGTTTTTCTCACTCCTACTAGTGAATGTAATGTAACACACACCCATACAGTGCGCACCACCCCGTGATGTTTTTCTCACTCCTACTAGTGAATGTAATGTAACACACACCCATACAGTGCGCACCACCCCGTGATGTTTTTCTCACTCCTACTAGTGAATGCAATGTAACACACACCCATACAATGCGCACCACCCCGTGATGTTTTTCTCACTCCTACTAGTGAATGTAATGTAACACACACCCATACAATGCGCACCACGCCGTGATGTTTTTCTCACTCCTACTAGTGAATCTAATGTAACACACACCCATACAATGCGCACCACCCCGTGATGTTTTTCTCACTCCTACTAGTGAATCTAATGTAACACACACCCATACAATGCGCACCACCCCGTGATGTTTTTCTCACTCCTACTAGTGAATCTAATGTAACACACACCCATACAATGCGCACCACCCCGTGATGTTTTTCTCACTCCTACTAGTGAATGCAATGTAACACACACCCATACAATGAGCACCACCCCGTGATGTTTTTCTCACTCCTACTAGTGAATGTAATGTAACACACACCCATACAATGCGCACCACCCCGTGATGTTTTTCTCACTGCTACTAGTGAATGTAATGTAACACACACCCATACAATGCTCACCACCCCGTGATGTTTTTCTCACTCCTACTAGTGAATGTAATGTAACACACACCCATACAATGCGCACCACCCCGTGATGTTTTTCTCACTCCTACTAGTGAATGTAATGTAACACACACCCATACAATGCGCACCACCCCGTGATGTTTTTCTCACTCCTACTAGTGAATGTAATGTAACACACACGCATACAATGCGCACCACCCCGTGATGTTTTTCTCCCTCCTACTAGTGAATGTAATGTAACACACACCCGTACAATGCGCACCACCCCGTGATGTTTTTCTCACTCCTACTAGTGAATGTAATGTAACACACACCCATACAATGCGCACCACCTCGTGATGTTTTTCTCACTCCTACTAGTGAATGTAATGTAACACACACCCATACAATGCGCACCACCCCGTGATGTTTTTCTCACTGCTACTAGTGAATGTAATGTAACACACACCCATACAATGCGCACCACCCCGTGTTGATTTTCTCACTCCTACTAGTGAATGTAATGTAACACACACCCATACAATGCGCACCACCCCGTGATGTTTTTCTCACTGCTACTAGTGAATGTAATGTAACACACACCCATACAATGCGCACCACCCCGTGTTGATTTTCTCACTCCTACTAGTGAATGTAATGTAACACACACCCATACAATGCGCACCACCCCGTGATGTTTTTCTCACTCCTACTAGTGAATGTAATGTAACACACACCCATACAATGCGCACCAGCCCGTGATGTTTTTCTCACTCCTACTAGTGAATGTAATGTAACACACACCCATACAATGCGCACCACCCCGTGATGTTTTTCTCACTCCTACTAGTGAATGTAATGTAACACACACCCATACAATGCGCACCACCCCGTGATGTTTTTCTCACTCCTACTAGTGAATGTAATGTAACACACACCCATACAATGCGCACCACCCCGTGATGTTTTTCTCATTCCTACTAGTGAATCTAATGTAACACACACCCATACAATGCGCACCACCCCGCGATGTTTTTCAGAAACCTATCCTTCATTGCCACTGCATGTTCCCTGAATTCCCCATGCTGACCACGCCGCGGTGCTTTTCTCCATCTTACATTGCCACTCACTGCCTATCCTAATTCAGACCCTCCGATTCACACCACTCCGTGATGTTTTTCTCACTCCTACTAGTGAATGTAATGTAACACACACCCATACAATGCGCACCACCCCGTGATGTATTTCTCACTCCTACTAGTGAATGTAATGTAACACACACCCATACAATGCGCACCACCCCGTGATGTTTTACTCACTCCTACTAGTGAATCTATTGTAACACACACCCATACAATGCGCACCACCCCGTGATGTTTTTCTCACTCCTACTAGTGAATGTAATGTAACACACACCCATACAATGCGCACCACCCCGTGATATTTTTCTCACTCCTACAAGTGAATGTAATGTAACACACACCCATACAATGCGCACCACCCCGTGATGTTTTTCTCACTCCTACTAGTGAATGTAATGTAACACAAACACATACATTGCGCACCACCCCGTGATGTTTTTCTCACTGCTACTAGTGAATGTAATGTAACACACACATACAATGCGCACCACCCCGTGATGTTTTTCTCACTCCTCCTAGTGAATGTAATGTAACACACACCCATACAATGCGCACCACCCCGTGATGTTTTTCTCACTCCTCCTAGGGTATGTAATGTAACACACACCCATACAATGCGCACCACCCCGTGATGTTTTTCTCACTGCTACTAGTGAATGTAATGTAACACACACCCATACAATGCGCACCACCCCGTGATGTTTTTCTCACTGCTACTAGTGAATGTAATGTAACACACACCCATACAATGCGCACCACCCCGTGATGTTTTTCTCACTCCTACTAGTGAATGTAATGTAACACACACCCATACAATGCCCACCACCCCGTGATGTTTTTCTCACTCCTACTAGTGAATGTAATGTAACACACACCCATACAATGCGCACCACCCCGTGATGTTTTTCTCACTCCTACTAGTGAATGTAATGTAACACACATCCGTACAATGCGCACCACCCCGTGATGTTTTTCTCACTCCTACTAGTGAATGTAATGTAACACACACCCGTACAATGCGCACCACCCCGTGATCTTTTTCTCACTCCTACTAGTGAATGTAATGTAACACACACCCATACAATGCGCACCACCTCGTGATGTTTTTCTCACTCCTACTAGTGAATGTAATGTAACACACACCCATACAATGCGAACCACCCCGTGATGTTTTTCGCACTCCTACTAATGAATCTAATGTAACACACACCCATACAATGCGCACCACCCCGCGATGTTTTTCAGAAACCTATCCTACATTGCCACTGCATGTTCCCTGACCTCCCCATTCTGACCACCCCGCAGTACTTTTCTCCATCCTACATTGCCACTCACTGCCTATCCTAATTCAGACCCTCCGATTCACACCACCCCGTGATGTTTTTCTCACTCCTACTAGTGAATGTAATGTAACACCCACCCATACAATGCGCACCACCCCGTGATGTTTTTCTCACTCCTACTAGTGAATGTAATGTAACACACACCCATACAATGCGCACCACCCCGTGATGTTTTTCTCACTGCTACTAGTGAATGTAATGTAACACACACCCATGCAATGCGCACCACCCCTTGTTGATTTTCTCACTCCTACTAGTGAATGTAATGTAACACACACCCATACAATGCGCACCACCCCGTGATGTTTTTCTCACTCCTACTAGTGAATGTAATGTAACACACACCCATACAATGCGCACCAGCCCGTGATGTTTTTCTCACTCCTACTAGTGTATGTAATGTAACACACACCCATACAAGGCGCACCACCCCGTGATGTTTTTCTCACTCCTACTAGTGTATGTAATGTAACACACACCCATACAAGGCGCACCACCCCGTGATGTTTTTCTCACTCCTACTAGTGAATGTAATGTAACACACACCCATACAATGCGCACCACCCCGTAATGTTTTTCTCATTCCTACTAGTGAATCTAATGTAACACACACCCATACAATGCGCACCACCCCGTGATGTTTTTCTCACTCCTACTAGTGAATGCAATGTAACACACACCCATACAATGAGCACCACCCCGTGATGTTTTTCTCACTCCTACTAGTGAATGTAATGTAACACACACCCATACAATGCGCACCACCCCGTGATGTTTTTCTCACTCCTACTAGTGAATGTAATGTAACACACACCCATACAATGCGCACCAGCCCGTGATGTTTTTCTCACTCCTACAAGTGAATGTAATGTAACACACACCCATACAATGCGCACCACCCCGTGATGTTTTTCTCACTCCTCCTAGGGAATGTAATGTAACACACACCCATAAAATGCGCACCACCCCTTGATGTTTTTCTCACTCCTACTAGTGAATGTAATGTAACACACACCAATACAATGCGCACCACCCCGTGATGTTTTTCTCACTCCTCCTAGGGAATGTAATGTAACACACACCCATACAATGCGCACCACCCCGTGATGTTTTTCTCACTGCTACTAGTGAATGTAATGTAACACACACCCATACAATGCGCACCACCCCTTGATGTTTTTCTCACTCCTACTAGTGAATGTAATGTAACACACACCCATACAATGCGCACCACCCCGTGATGTTTTTCTCACTCCTCTTAGGGAATGTAATGTAACACACACCCATACAATGCGCACCACCCCGTGATCTTTTTCTCACTCCTACTAGTGAATGTAATGTAACACACACCCATACAATGCGCACCACCCCGTGATGTTTTTCTCACTCCTCCTAGGGAATGTAATGTAACACACACCCATACAATGCGCACCACCCCGTGATGTTTTTCTCACTGCTACTAGTGAATGTAATGTAACACACACCCATACAATGCGCACCACCCTGTGATGTTTTTCTCACTCCTACTAGTGAATGTAATGTAACACACACCCATACAATGCGCACCACCCCGTGATGTTTTTCTCACTTCTCTTAGGGAATGTAATGTAACACACACCCATACAATGCGCACCACCCCGTGATGTTTTTCTCACTCCTCCTAGTGAATGTAATGTAACACACACCCATACAATGCGCACCACCCCGTGATGTTTTTCTCACTCCTCCTAGGGAATGTAATGTAACACACACCCATACAATGCGCACCACCCCGTGATGTTTTTCTCACTGCTACTAGTGAATGTAATGTAACACACACCCATACAATGCGCACCACCCCGTGATGTTTTTCTCACTGCTACTAGTGAATGTAATGTAACACACACCCATACAATGCTCACCACCCCGTGATGTTTTTCTCACTCCTACTAGTGAATGTAATGTAACACACACCCATACAATGCGCACCACCCCGTGATGTTTTTCTCACTCCTACTAGTGAATGTAATGTAACACACACCCATACAATGCGCACCACCCCGTGATGTTTTTCTCACTCCTACTAGTGAATGTAATGTAACACACACGCATACAATGCGCACCACCCCGTGATGTTTTTCTCCCTCCTACTAGTGAATGTAATGTAACACACACCCGTACAATGCGCACCACCCCGTGATGTTTTTCTCACTCCTACTAGTGAATGTAATGTAACACACACCCATACAATGCGCACCACCTCGTGATGTTTTTCTCACTCCTACTAGTGAATGTAATGTAACACACACCCATACAATGCGCACCACCCCGTGATGTTTTTCTCACTGCTACTAGTGAATGTAATGTAACACACACCCATACAATGCGCACCACCCCGTGTTGATTTTCTCACTCCTACTAGTGAATGTAATGTAACACACACCCATACAATGCGCACCACCCCGTGATGTTTTTCTCACTGCTACTAGTGAATGTAATGTAACACACACCCATACAATGCGCACCACCCCGTGTTGATTTTCTCACTCCTACTAGTGAATGTAATGTAACACACACCCATACAATGCGCACCACCCCGTGATGTTTTTCTCACTCCTACTAGTGAATGTAATGTAACACACACCCATACAATGCGCACCAGCCCGTGATGTTTTTCTCACTCCTACTAGTGAATGTAATGTAACACACACCCATACAATGCGCACCACCCCGTGATGTTTTTCTCACTCCTACTAGTGAATGTAATGTAACACACACCCATACAATGCGCACCACCCCGTGATGTTTTTCTCACTCCTACTAGTGAATGTAATGTAACACACACCCATACAATGCGCACCACCCCGTGATGTTTTTCTCATTCCTACTAGTGAATCTAATGTAACACACACCCATACAATGCGCACCACCCCGCGATGTTTTTCAGAAACCTATCCTTCATTGCCACTGCATGTTCCCTGAATTCCCCATGCTGACCACGCCGCGGTGCTTTTCTCCATCTTACATTGCCACTCACTGCCTATCCTAATTCAGACCCTCCGATTCACACCACTCCGTGATGTTTTTCTCACTCCTACTAGTGAATGTAATGTAACACACACCCATACAATGCGCACCACCCCGTGATGTATTTCTCACTCCTACTAGTGAATGTAATGTAACAAACACCCATACAATGCGCACCACCCCGTGATGTTTTACTCACTCCTACTAGTGAATCTATTGTAACACACACCCATACAATGCGCACCACCCCGTGATGTTTTTCTCACTCCTACTAGTGAATGTAATGTAACACACACCCATACAATGCGCACCACCCCGTGATATTTTTCTCACTCCTACAAGTGAATGTAATGTAACACACACCCATACAATGCGCACCACCCCGTGATGTTTTTCTCACTCCTACTAGTGAATGTAATGTAACACAAACACATACATTGCGCACCACCCCGTGATGTTTTTCTCACTCCTACTAGTGAATGTAATGTAACACACACCCATACAATGCGCACCACCCCGTGATGTTTTTCTCACTCCTACTAGTGAATGTAATGTAACACACACCCATACAATGCGCACCACCCCGTGATGTTTTTCTCACTCCTACTAGTGAATGTAATGTAACACACACCCATACAATGCGCACCACCCCGTGATGTTTTTCTCACTCCTACTAGTGAATGTAATGTAACACACACCCATACAGTGCGCACCACCCCGTGATGTTTTTCTCACTCCTACTAGTGAATGTAATGTAACACACACCCATACAGTGCGCACCACCCCGTGATGTTTTTCTCACTCCTACTAGTGAATGTAATGTAACACACACCCATACAGTGCGCACCACCCCGTGATGTTTTTCTCACTCCTACTAGTGAATGCAATGTAACACACACCCATACAATGCGCACCACCCCGTGATGTTTTTCTCACTCCTACTAGTGAATGTAATGTAACACACACCCATACAATGCGCACCACGCCGTGATGTTTTTCTCACTCCTACTAGTGAATCTAATGTAACACACACCCATACAATGCGCACCACCCCGTGATGTTTTTCTCACTCCTACTAGTGAATCTAATGTAACACACACCCATACAATGCGCACCACCCCGTGATGTTTTTCTCACTCCTACTAGTGAATGCAATGTAACACACACCCATACAATGAGCACCACCCCGTGATGTTTTTCTCACTCCTACTAGTGAATGTAATGTAACACACACCCATACAATGCGCACCACCCCGTGATGTTTTTCTCACTCCTACTAGTGAATGTAATGTAACACACACCCATACAATGCGCACCAGCCCGTGATGTTTTTCTCACTCCTACAAGTGAATGTAATGTAACACACACCCATACAATGCGCACCACCCCGTGATGTTTTTCTCACTCCTCCTAGGGAATGTAATGTAACACACACCCATAAAATGCGCACCACCCCTTGATGTTTTTCTCACTCCTACTAGTGAATGTAATGTAACACACACCCATACAATGCGCACCACCCCGTGATGTTTTTCTCACTCCTCCTAGGGAATGTAATGTAACACACACCCATACAATGCGCACCACCCCGTGATGTTTTTCTCACTGCTACTAATGAATGTAATGTAACACACACCCATACAATGCGAACCACCCCTTGATGTTTTTCTCACTCCTACTAGTGAATGTAATGTAACACACACCCATACAATGCGCACCACCCCGTGATGTTTTTCTCACTCCTCCTAGGGAATGTAATGTAACACACACCCATACAATGCGCACCACCCCGTGATCTTTTTCTCACTCCTACTAGTGAATGTAATGTAACACACACCCATACAATGCGCACCACCCCGTGATGTTTTTCTCACTCCTCCTAGGGAATGTCATGTAACACACACCCATACAATGCGCACCACCCCGTGATGTTTTTCTCACTGCTACTAGTGAATGTAATGTAACACACACCCATACAATGCGCACCACCCTGTGATGTTTTTCTCACTCCTACTAGTGAATGTAATGTAACACACACCCATACAATGCGCACCACCCCGTGATGTTTTTCTCACTTCTCCTAGGGAATGTAATGTAACACACACCCATACAATGCGCACCACCCCGTGATGTTTTTCTCACTCCTCCTAGTGAATGTAATGTAACACACACCCATACAATGCGCACCACCCCGTGATGTTTTTCTCACTCCTCCTAGGGAATGTAATGTAACACACACCCATACAATGCGCACCACCCCGTGATGTTTTTCTCACTGCTACTAGTGAATGTAATGTAACACACACCCATACAATGCGCACCACCCCGTGATGTTTTTCTCACTGCTACTAGTGAATGTAATGTAACACACACCCATACAATGCGCACCACCCCGTGATGTTTTTCTCACTCCTACTAGTGAATGTAATGTAACACACACCCATACAATGCGCACCACCACGTGATGTTTTTCTCACTCCTACTAGTGAATGTAATGTAACACACACCCATACAATGCGCACCACCCCGTGATGTTTTTCTCACTCCTACTAGTGAATGTAATGTAACACACATCCGTACAATGCGCACCACCCCGTGATGTTTTTCTCACTCCTACTAGTGAATGTAATGTAACACACACCCGTACAATGCGCACCACCTCGTGATCTTTTTCTCACTCCTACTAGTGAATGTAATGTAACACACACCCATACAATGCGCACCACCTCGTGATGTTTTTCTCACTCCTACTAGTGAATGTAATGTAACACACACCCATACAATGCGAACCACCCCGTGATATTTTTCGCACTCCTACTAATGAATCTAATGTAACACACACCCATACAATGCGCACCACCCCGCGATGTTTTTCAGAAACCTATCCTACATTGCCACTGCATGTTCCCTGACCTCCCCATTCTGACCACCCCGCAGTACTTTTCTCCATCCTACATTGCCACTCACTGCCTATCCTAATTCAGACCCTCCGATTCACACCACCCATGATGTTTTTCTCACTCCTACTAGTGAATGTAATGTAACACCCACCCATACAATGCGCACCACCCCGTGATGTTTTTCTCACTCCTACTAGTGAATGTAATGTAACACACACCCATACAATGCGCACCACCCCGTGATGTTTTTCTCACTCCTACTAGTGAATGTAATGTAACACACACCCATACAATGCGCACCACCTCGTGATGTTTTTCTCACTCCTACTAGTGAATGTAATGTAACACACACCCATACAATGCGCACCACCTCGTGATGTTTTTCTCACTCCTACTAGTGAATGTAATGTAACACACACCCATACAATGCGCACCACCCCGTGATGTTTTTCTCACTGCTACTAGTGAATGTAATGTAACACACACCCATGCAATGCGCACCACCCCGTGTTGATTTTCTCACTCCTACTAGTGAATGTAATGTAACACACACCCATACAATGCGCACCACCCCGTGATGTTTTTCTCACTCCTACTAGTGAATGTAATGTAACACACACCATACAATGCGCACCAGCCCGTGATGTTTTTCTCACTGCTACTAGTGAATGTAATGTAACACACACCCATGCAATGCGCACCACCCCGTGTTGATTTTCTCACTCCTACTAGTGAATGTAATGTAACACACACCCATACAATGCGCACCACCCCGTGATGTTTTTCTCACTCCTACTAGTGAATGTAATGTAACACACACCCATACAATGCGCACCAGCCCGTGATGTTTTTCTCACTCCTACTAGTGTATGTAATGTAACACACACCCATACAATGCGCACCACCTCGTGATGTTTTTCTCACTCCTACTAGTGAATGTAATGTAACACACACCCATACAATGCGCACCACCCCGTGATGTTTTTCTCACTGCTACTAGTGAATGTAATGTAACACACACCCATGCAATGCGCACCAGCCCGTGATATTTTTCTCACTCCTACTAGTGAATGTAATGTAACACACACCCATACAATGCGCACCACCCCGTGATGTTTTTCTCACTCCTACTAGTGAATGTAATGTAACACACACCCATACAATGCGCACCAGCCCGTGATGTTTTTCTCACTCCTACTAGTGTATGTAATGTAACACACACCCATACAATGCGCACCACCCCGTGATGTTTTTCTCACTCCTACTAGTGAATATAATGTAACACACACCCATACAATGCGCACCACCCCGTGATGTTTTTCTCACTCCTACTAGTGAATGTAATGTAACACACACCCATACAATGCGCACCACCCCGTGATGTTTTTCTCATTCCTACTAGTGAATCTAATGTAACACACACCCATACAATGCGCACCACCCCGTGATGTTTTTCTCACTCCTACTAGTGAATGCAATGTAACACACACCCATACAATGATTACCACCCCGTGATGTTTTTCTCACTCCTACTAGTGAATGTAATGTAACACACACCCATACAATGCGCACCACCCCGTGATGTTTTTCTCACTCCTACTAGTGAATGCAATGTAACACACACCCATACAATGAGCACCACCCCGTGATGTTTTTCTCATTCCTACTAGTGAATCTAATGTAACACACACCCATACAATGCGCACCACCCCGTGATGTTTTTCTCACTCCTACTAGTGAATGCAATGTAACACACACCCATACAATGAGCACCACCCCGTGATGTTTTTCTCACTCCTACTAGTGAATGTAATGTAACACACACCCATACAATGCGCACCACCCCGTGATGTTTTTCTCACTCCTCCTAGGGAATGTAATGTAACACACACCCATAAAATGCGCACCACCCTTGATGTTTTTCTCACTCCTACTAGTGAATGTAATGTAACACACACCCATACAATGCGCACCACCCCGTGATGTTTTTCTCACTCCTCCTAGGGAATGTAATGTAACACACACCCATACAATGCGCACCACCCCGTGATGTTTTTCTCACTGCTACTAGTGAATGTAATGTAACACACACCATACAATGCGCACCACCCCTTGATGTTTTTCTCACTCCTACTAGTGAATGTAATGTAACACACACCCATACAATGCGCACCACCCCGTGATGTTTTTCTCACTCCTCCTAGGGAATGTAATGTAACACACACCCATACAATGCGCACCACCCCGTGATCTTTTTCTCACTCCTACTAGTGAATGTAATGTAACACACACCCATACAATGCGCACCACCCCGTGATGTTTTTCTCACTCCTCCTAGGGAATGTAATGTAACACACACCCATACAATGCGCACCACCCCGTGATGTTTTTCTCACTGCTACTAGTGAATGTAATGTAACACACACCCATACAATGCGCACCACCCTGTGATGTTTTTCTCACTCCTACTAGTGAATGTAATGTAACACACACCCATACAATGCGCACCACCCCGTGATGTTTTTCTCACTGCTACTAGTGAATGTAATGTAACACACACCCATGCAATGCGCACCACCCCGTGTTGATTTTCTCACTCCTACTAGTGAATGTAATGTAACACACAACCATACAATGCGCACCACCCCGTGATGTTTTTCTCACTCCTACTAGTGAATGTAATGTAACACACACCCATACAATGCGCACCAGCCCGTGATGTTTTTCTCACTGCTACTAGTGAATGTAATGTAACACACACCCATGCAATGCGCACCACCCCGTGTTGATTTTCTCACTCCTACTAGTGAATGTAATGTAACACACACCCATACAATGCGCACCACCCCGTGATGTTTTTCTCACTCCTACTAGTGAATGTAATGTAACACACACCCATACAATGCGCTCCAGCCCGTGATGTTTTTCTCACTCCTACTAGTGTATGTAATGTAACACACACCCATACAATGCGCACCACCTCGTGATGTTTTTCTCACTCCTACTAGTGAATGTAATGTAACACACACCCATACAATGCGCACCACCTCGTGATGTTTTTCTCACTCCTACTAGTGAATGTAATGTAACACACACCCATACAATGCGCACCACCCCGTGATGTTTTTCTCACTGCTACTAGTGAATGTAATGTAACACACACCCATGCAATGCGCACCAGCCCGTGATGTTTTTCTCACTCCTACTAGTGAATGTAATGTAACACACACCCATACAATGCGCACCACCCCGTGATGTTTTTCTCACTCCTACTAGTGAATGTAATGTAACACACACCCATACAATGCGCACCAGCCCGTGATGTTTTTCTCACTCCTACTAGTGTATGTAATGTAACACACACCCATACAATGCGCACCACCCCGTGATGTTTTTCTCACTCCTACTAGTGAATATAATGTAACACACACCCATACAATGCGCACCACCCCGTGATGTTTTTCTCACTCCTACTAGTGAATGTAATGTAACACACACCCATACAATGCGCACCACCCCGTGATGTTTTTCTCATTCCTACTAGTGAATCTAATGTAACACACACCCATACAATGCGCACCACCCCGTGATGTTTTTCTCACTCCTACTAGTGAATGCAATGTAACACACACCCATACAATGAGCACCACCCCGTGATGTTTTTCTCACTCCTACTAGTGAATGCAATGTAACACACACCCATACAATGAGCACCACCCCGTGATGTTTTTCTCACTCCTACTAGTGAATGTAATGTAACACACACCCATACAATGCGCACCACCCCGTGATGTTTTTCTCACTCCTCCTAGGGAATGTAATGTAACACACACCCATAAAATGCGCACCACCCTTGATGTTTTTCTCACTCCTACTAGTGAATGTAATGTAACACACACCCATACAATGCGCACCACCCCGTGATGTTTTTCTCACTCCTCCTAGGGAATGTAATGTAACACACACCCATACAATGCGCACCACCCCGTGATGTTTTTCTCACTGCTACTAGTGAATGTAATGTAACACACACCCATACAATGCGCACCACCCCTTGATGTTTTTCTCACTCCTACTAGTGAATGTAATGTAACACACACCCATACAATGCGCACCACCCCGTGATGTTTTTCTCACTCCTCCTAGGGAATGTAATGTAACACACACCCATACAATGCGCACCACCCCGTGATCTTTTTCTCACTCCTACTAGTGAATGTAATGTAACACACACCCATACAATGCGCACCACCCCGTGATGTTTTTCTCACTCCTCCTAGGGAATGTAATGTAACACACACCCATACAATGCGCACCACCCCGTGATGTTTTTCTCACTGCTACTAGTGAATGTAATGTAACACACACCCATACAATGCGCACCACCCTGTGATGTTTTTCTCACTCCTACTAGTGAATGTAATGTAACACACACCCAAACAATGCGCACCACCCCGTGATGTTTTTCTCACTTCTCCTAGGGAATGTAATGTAACACACACCCATACAATGCGCACCACCCCGTGATGTTTTTCTCACTCCTCCTAGTGAATGTAATGTAACACACACCCATACAATGCGCACCACCCCGTGATGTTTTTCTCACTCCTCCTAGGGAATGTAATGTAACACACACCCATACAATGCGCACCACCCCGTGATGTTTTTCTCACTGCTACTAGTGAATGTAATGTAACACACACCCATACAATGCGCACCACCCCGTGATGTTTTTCTCACTGCTACTAGTGAATGTAATGTAACACACACCCATACAATGCGCACCACCCCGTGATGTTTTTCTCACTCCTACTTGTGAATGTAATGTAACACACACCCGTACAATGCGCACCACCCCGTGATGTTTTTCTCACTCCTACTAGTGAATGTAATGTAACACACACCCGTACAATGCGCACCACCCCGTGATGTTTTTCTCACTCCTACTAGTGAATGTAATGTAACACACATCCGTACAATGCGCACCACCCCGTGATCTTTTTCTCACTCCTACTAGTGAATGTAATGTAACACACACCCGTACAATGCGCACCACCCCGTGATGTTTTTCTCACTCCTACTAGTGAATGTAATGTAACACACACCCATACAATGCGAACCACCCCGTGATGTTTTTCGCACTCCTACTAATGAATCTAATGTAACACACACCCATACAATGCGCACCACACCGCGATGTTTTTCAGAAACCTATCCTACATTGCGACTGCATGTTCCCTGACCTCCCCATGCTGACCACCCCGCAGTACTTTTCTCCATCCTACATTGCCACTCACTGCCTATCCTAATTCAGACCCTCCGATTCACACCACCCCGTGATGTTTTTCTCACTCCTACTAGTGAATGTAATGTAACACCCACCCATACAATGCGCACCACCCCGTGATGTTTTTCTCACTCCTACTAGTGAATGTAATGTAACACACACCCATACAATGCGCACCACCCCGTGATGTTTTTCTCACTCCTACTAGTGAATGTAATGTAACACACACCCATACAATGCGCACCACCTCGTGATGTTTTTCTCACTCCTACTAGTGAATGTAATGTAACACACACCCATACAATGCGCACCACCTCGTGATGTTTTTCTCACTCCTACTAGTGAATGTAATGTAACACACACCCATACAATGTGCACCACCCCGTGATGTTTTTCTCACTCCTACTAGTGAATGCAATGTAACACACACCCATACAATGAGCACCACCCCGTGATGTTTTTCTCACTCCTACTAGTGAATGTAATGTAACACACACCCATACAATGCGCACCACCCCGTGATGTTTTTCTCACTCCTACTAGTGAATGCAATGTAACACACACCCATACAATGAGCACCACCCCGTGATGTTTTTCTCATTCCTACTAGTGAATCTAATGTAACACACACCCATACAATGCGCACCACCCCGTGATGTTTTTCTCACTCCTACTAGTGAATGCAATGTAACACACACCCATACAATGAGCACCACCCCGTGATGTTTTTCTCACTCCTACTAGTGAATGTAATGTAACACACACCCATACAATGCGCACCACCCCGTGATGTTTTTCTCACTCCTCCTAGGGAATGTAATGTAACACACACCCATAAAATGCGCACCACCCTTGATGTTTTTCTCACTCCTACTAGTGAATGTAATGTAACACACACCCATACAATGCGCACCACCCCGTGATGTTTTTCTCACTCCTCCTAGGGAATGTAATGTAACACACACCCATACAATGCGCACCACCCCGTGATGTTTTTCTCACTGCTACTAGTGAATGTAATGTAACACACACCCATACAATGCGCACCACCCCTTGATGTTTTTCTCACTCCTACTAGTGAATGTAATGTAACACACACCCATACAATGCGCACCACCCCGTGATGTTTTTCTCACTCCTCCTAGGGAATGTAATGTAACACACACCCATACAATGCGCACCACCCCGTGATCTTTTTCTCACTCCTACTAGTGAATGTAATGTAACACACACCCATACAGTGCGCACCACCCCGTGATGTTTTTCTCACTCCTCCTAGGGAATGTAATGTAACACACACCCATACAATGCGCACCACCCCGTGATGTTTTTCTCACTGCTACTAGTGAATGTAATGTAACACACACCCATACAATGCGCACCACCCTGTGATGTTTTTCTCACTCCTACTAGTGAATGTAATGTAACACACACCCAAACAATGCGCACCACCCCGTGATGTTTTTCTCACTTCTCCTAGGGAATGTAATGTAACACACACCCATACAATGCGCACCACCCCGTGATGTTTTTCTCACTCCTCCTAGTGAATGTAATGTAACACACACCCATACAATGCGCACCACCCCGTGATGTTTTTCTCACTCCTCCTAGGGAATGTAATGTAACACACACCCATACAATGCGCACCACCCCGTGATGTTTTTCTCACTGCTACTAGTGAATGTAATGTAACACACACCCATACAATGCGCACCACCCCGTGATGTTTTTCTCACTGCTACTAGTGAATGTAATGTAACACACACCCATACAATGCGCACCACCCCGTGATGTTTTTCTCACTCCTACTAGTGAATGTAATGTAACACACACCCGTACAATGCGCACCACCCCGTGATGTTTTTCTCACTCCTACTAGTGAATGTAATGTAACACACACCCGTACAATGCGCACCACCCCGTGATGTTTTTCTCACTCCTACTAGTGAATGTAATGTAACACACATCCGTACAATGCGCACCACCCCGTGATCTTTTTCTCACTCCTACTAGTGAATGTAATGTAACACACACCCGTACAATGCGCACCACCCCGTGATGTTTTTCTCACTCCTACTAGTGAATGTAATGTAACACACACCCATACAATGCGAACCACCCCGTGATGTTTTTCGCACTCCTACTAATGAATCTAATGTAACACACACCCATACAATGCGCACCACACCGCGATGTTTTTCAGAAACCTATCCTACATTGCCACTGCATGTTCCCTGACCTCCCCATGCTGACCACCCCGCAGTACTTTTCTCCATCCTACATTGCCACTCACTGCCTATCCTAATTCAGACCCTCCGATTCACACCACCCCGTGATGTTTTTCTCACTCCTACTAGTGAATGTAATGTAACACCCACCCATACAATGCGCACCACCCCGTGATGTTTTTCTCACTCCTACTAGTGAATGTAATGTAACACACACCCATACAATGCGCACCACCCCGTGATGTTTTTCTCACTCCTACTAGTGAATGTAATGTAACACACACCCATACAATGCGCACCACCTCGTGATGTTTTTCTCACTCCTACTAGTGAATGTAATGTAACACACACCCATACAATGCGCACCACCTCGTGATGTTTTTCTCACTCCTACTAGTGAATGTAATGTAACACACACCCATACAATGTGCACCACCCCGTGATGTTTTTCTCACTGCTACTAGTGAATGTAATGTAACACACACCCATGCAATGCGCACCACCCCGTGTTGATTTTCTCACTCCTACTAGTGAATGTAATGTAACACACACCCATACAATGCGCACCACCCCGTGATGTTTTTCTCACTCCTACTAGTGAATGTAATGTAACACACACCCATACAATGCGCACCAGCCCGTGATGTTTTTCTCACTGCTACTAGTGAATGTAATGTAACACACACCCATGCAATGCGCACCACCCCGTGTTGATTTTCTCACTCCTACTAGTGAATGTAATGTAACACACACCCATACAATGCGCACCACCCCGTGATGTTTTTCTCACTCCTACTAGTGAATGTAATGTAACACACACCCATACAATGCGCACCAGCCCGTGATGTTTTTCTCACTCCTACTAGTGTATGTAATGTAACACACACCCATACAATGCGCACCACCTCGTGATGTTTTTCTCACTCCTACTAGTGAATGTAATGTAACACACACCCATACAATGCGCACCACCTCGTGATGTTTTTCTCACTCCTACTAGTGAATGTAATGTAACACACACCCATACAATGCGCACCACCCCGTGATGTTTTTCTCACTGCTACTAGTGAATGTAATGTAACACACACCCATGCAATGCGCACCACCCCGTGTTGATTTTCTCACTCCTACTAGTGAATGTAATGTAACACACACCCATACAATGCGCACCACCCCGTGATGTTTTTCTCACTCCTACTAGTGAATGTAATGTAACACACACCCATACAATGCGCACCACCCCGTGATGTTTTTCTCACTCCTACTAGTGAATGTAATGTAACACACACCCATACAATGCGCACCACCCCGTGTTGATTTTCTCACTCCTACTAGTGAATGTAATGTAACACACACCCATACAATGCGCACCACCCCGTGATGTTTTTCTCACTCCTCCTAGGGAATGTAATGTAACACACACCCATAAAATGCGCACCACCCCGTGATGTTTTTCTCACTCCTACTAGTGAATCTAATGTAACACACACCCATACAATGCGCACCACCCCGTGATGTTTTTCTCACTCCTACTAGTGAATCTAATGTAACACACACCCATACAATGCGCACCACCCCGTGATGTTTTTCTCACTGCTACTAGTGAATGTAATGTAACACACACCCATACAATGCGCACCACCCCGTGATGTTTTTCTCACTCCTACTAGTGAATGTAATGTAACACACACCCATACAATGCGCACCACCCCGTGATGTTTTTCTCACTCCTCCTAGGGAATGTAATGTAACACACACCCATACAATGCGCACCACCCCGTGATGTTTTTCTCACTCCTACTAGTGAATGTAATGTAACACACACCCATACAATGCGCACCACCCCATGATGTTTTTCTCACTCCTCCTAGGGAATGTAATGTAACACACACCCATACAATGCGCACCACCCCGTGATGTTTTTCTCACTCCTCCTAGGGAATGTAATGTAACACACACCCATACAATGCGCACCACCCCGTGATGTTTTTCTCACTCCTACTAGTGAATGTAATGTAACACACACCCATACAATGCGCACCACCCCGTGATGTTTTTCTCACTCCTACTAGTGAATGTAATGTAACACACACCCATACAATGCGCACCACCCCGTGATGTTTTTCTCACTCCTACTAGTGAATGTAATGTAACACACACCCATACAATGCGCACCACCCCGTGATGTTTTTCTCACTCCTACTAGTGAATGTAATGTAACACACACCCATACAATGCGCACCACCCCGTGATGTTTTTCTCACTCCTACTAGTGAATGTAATGTAACACACACGCATACAATGCGCACCACCCCGTGATGTTTTTCTCACTCCTACTAGTGAATGTAATGTAACACACACCCGTACAATGCGCACCACCCCGTGATGTTTTTCTCACTCCTACTAGTGAATGTAATGTAACACACACCCATACAATGCGCACCACCCCGTGATGTTTTTCTCACTCCTACTAGTGAATGTAATGTAACACACACCCGTACAATGCGCACCACCCCGTGATGTTTTTCTCACTCCTACTAGTGAATGTAATGTAACACACACCCATACAATGTGAACCACCCCGTGATGTTTTTCACACTCCTACTAATGAATCTAATGTAACACACACCCATACAATGCGCACCACCCCGCGATGTTTTTCAGAAACCTATCCTACATTGCCACTGCATGTTCCCTGACCTCCCCATGCTTACCACCCCGCAGTACTTTTCTCCATCCTACATTGCCACTCACTGCCTATCCTAATTCAGACCCTCCGATTCACACCACCCCGTGATGTTTTTCTCACTCCTAGTAGTGAATGTAATGTAACACCCACCCATACAATGCGCACCACCACGTGATGTTTTTCTCACTCCTACTAGTGAATGTAATGTAACACACACCCATACAATGCGCACCACCCCGTGATGTTTTTCTCACTCCTACTAGTGAATGTAATGTAACACACACCCATACAATGCGCACCACCTCGTGATGTTTTTCTCACTCCTACTAGTGAACGTAATGTAACACACACCCATACAATGCGCACCCCCCCTGATGTTTTTCTCACTCCTATTAGTGAATGTAATGTAACACACACCCTTACAATGCGCATCACCCCGTGATGTTTTTCTCACTCCTACTAGTGAATCTAATGTAACACACACCCATACAATGCGCACCACCACGCGATGTTTTTCAGAAACCTATCCTACATTGCCACTGCATGTTCCCTGACCTCCCCATGCTGACCACCCAGCAGTGCTTTTGTCCATCCTACATTGCCACTCACTGCCTATCCTAAATCAGACCCTCCGATTCACACCACCCCGTGATGTTTTTCTCACTCCTACTAGTGAATGTAATGTAACACACACACATACAATGCGCACCACCCCGTGATGTTTTTCTCACTCCTATTAGTGAATGTAATGTAACACACACCCATACAATGCGCACCACCCCGTGATGTTTTTCTCACTGCTACTAGTGAATGTAATGTAACACACACCCATACAATGCGCACCACCCCGTGTTGATTTTCTCACTCCTACTAGTGAATGTAATGTAACACACACCCATACAATGCGCACCACCCCGTGATGTTTTTCTCACTCCTACTAGTGAATGTAATGTAACACACACCCATACAATGCGCACCAGCCCGTGATGTTTTTCTCACTCCTACTAGTGAATGTAATGTAACACACACCCGTACAATGCGCACCACCCCGTGATGTTTTTCTCACTCCTACTAGCGAATGTAATGTAACACACACCCATACAATGCGCACCACCCCGTGATGTTTTTCTCACTCCTACTAGTGAATGTAATGTAACACACACCCATACAATGCGCACCACCCCGTGATATTTTTCTCACTCCTACTAGTGAATCTAATGTAACACACACCCATACAATGCGCACCACCCCGTGATGTTTTTCACACTCCTACAAGTGAATGTAATGTAACACACACCCATACAATGCGCACCACCCCGTGATGTTTTTCTCACTCCTCCTAGGGAATGTAATGTAACACACACCCATAAAATGCGCGCCACCCCGTGATGTTTTTCTCACTCCTACTAGGGAATGTAATGTAACACACACCCATACAATGCGCACCACCTCGTGATGTTTTTCTCACTGCTACTAGTGAATGTAATGTAACACACACCCATACAATGCGCACCACCCCGTGATGTTTTTCTCACTCCTACTAGTGAATGTAATGTAACACACACCCATACAATGCGCACCACCCCGTGATGTTTTTCTCACTCCTACTAGTGAATGTAATGTAACACACACCCATACAATGCGCACCACCCCGTGATGTTTTTCTCACTCCTACTAGTGAATGTAATGTAACACACACCCATACAATGCGCACCACCCCGTGATGTTTTTCTCACTCCTACTAGTGAATGTAATGTAACACACACCCATACAATGCGCACCACCTCGTGATGTTTTTCTCACTCCTATTAGTGAATGTAATGTAACGCACACCCATACAATGCGCACCCCCCCTGATGTTTTTCTCACTCCTATTAGTGAATCTAATGTAACACACACCCATACAATGCGCACCACCACGCGATGTTTTTCAGAAACCTATCCTACATTGCCACTGCATGTTCCCTGACCTCCCCATGCTGACCACCCAGCAGTGCTTTTGTCCATCCTACATTGCCACTCACTGCCTATCCTAAATCAGACCCTCCGATTCACACCACCCCGTGATGTTTTTCTCACTCCTACTAGTGAATGTAATGTAACACACACCCATACAATGCGCACCACCCCGTGATGTTTTTCTCACTCCTATTAGTGAATGTAATGTAACACACACCCATACAATGCGCACCACCCCGTGATGTTTTTCTCACTGCTACTAGTGAATGTAATGTAACACACACCCATACAATGCGCACCACCCCGTGTTGATTTTCTCACTCCTACTAGTGAATATAATGTAACACACACCCATACAATGCGCACCACCCCGTGATGTTTTTCTCACTCCTCCTAGGGAATGTAATGTAACACACACCCATACAATGCGCACCACCCCGTGATGTTTTTCTCACTCCTACTAGTGAATGTAATGTAACACACACCCATACAATGCGCACCACCCCGTGATGTTTTTCGCACTCCTACTAATGAATCTAATGTAACACACACCCATACAATGCGCACCACCCCGCGATGTTTTTCAGAAACCTATCCTACATTGCCACTGCATGTTCCCTGACCTCCCCATGCTGACCACCCCGCAGTACTTTTCTCCATCCTACATTGCCACTCACTGCCTATCCTAATTCAGACCCTCCGATTCACACCACCCCGTGATGTTTTTCTCACTCCTAGTAGTGAATGTAATGTAACACCCACCCATACAATGCGCACCACCCCGTGATGTTTTTCTCACTCCTACTAGTGAATGTAATGTAACACACACCCATACAATGCGCACCACCCCGTGATGTTTTTCTCACTCCTACTAGTGAATGTAATGTAACACACACCCATACAATGCGCACCACCTCGTGATGTTTTTCTCACTCCTATTAGTGAATGTAATGTAACACACACCCATACAATGCGCACCACCCCGTGATGTTTTTCTCACTGCTACTAGTGAATGTAATGTAACAACACCCATACAATGCGCACCACCCCGTGTTGATTTTCTCACTCCTACTAGTGAATGTAATGTAACACACACCCATACAATGCGCACCACCCCGTGATGTTTTTCTCACTCCTCCTAGGGAATGTAATGTAACACACACCCATACAATGCGCACCACCCCGTGATGTTTTTCTCACTCCTACTAGTGAATGTAATGTAACACACACCCATACAATGCGCACCACCCCGTGATGTTTTTCTCACTCCTACTAGTGAATGTAATGTAACACACACCCATACAATGCGCACCACCCCGTGATGTTTTTCTCACTCCTCCTAGGGAATGTAATGTAACACACACCCATACAATGCGCACCACCCCGTGATGTTTTTCTCACTCCTACTAGTGAATGTAATGTAACACACACCCATACAATGCGCACCACCCCGTCATGTTTTTCTCACTCCTCCTAGGGAATGTAATGTAACACACACCCATACAATGCGCACCACCCCGTGATGTTTTTCTCACTGCTACTAGTGAATGTAATGTAACACACACCCATACAATGCGCACCACCCCGTGATGTTTTTCTCACTCCTACTAGTGAATGTAATGTAACACACACCCATACAATGCGCACCACCCCGTGATGTTTTTCTCACTCCTACTAGTGAATGTAATGTAACACACACCCATACAATGCGCACCACCCCGTGATGTTTTTCTCACTCCTACTAGTGAATGTAATGTAACACACACCCATACAATGAGCACCACCCCGTGATGTTTTTCTCACTCCTACTAGTGAATGTAATGTAACACACACCCATACAATGCGCACCACCCCGTGATGTTTTTCTCACTCCTACTAGTGAATGTAATGTAACACACACGCATACAATGCGCACCACCCCGTGATGTTTTTCTCACTCCTACTAGTGAATGTAATGTAACACACACCCGTACAATGCGCACCACCCCGTGATGTTTTTCTCACTCCTACTAGTGAATGTAATGTAACACACACCCGTACAATGCGCACCACCCCGTGATGTTTTTCTCACTCCTACTAGTGAATGTAATGTAACACACACCCGTACAATGCGCACCACCCCGTGATGTTTTTCTCACTCCTACTAGTGAATGTAATGTAACACACACCCATACAATGCGAACCACCCCATGATGTTTTTCGCACTCCTACTAATGAATCTAATGTAACACACACCCATACAATGCGCACCACCCCGCGATGTTTTTCAGAAACCTATCCTACATTGCCACTGCATGTTCCCTGACCTCCCCATGCTGACCACCGCGCAGTACTTTTCTCCATCCTACATTGCCACTCACTGCCTATCCTAATTCAGACCCTCCGATTCACACCGCCCCGTGATGTTTTTCTCACTCCTAGTATTGAATGTAATGTAACACCCACCCATACAATGCGCACCACCCCGTGATGTTTTTCTCACTCCTACTAGTGAATGTAATGTAACACACACCCATACAATGCGCACCACCCCGTGATGTTTTTCTCACTCCTACTAGTGAATGTAATGTAACACACACCCATACAATGCGCACCACCTCGTGATGTTTTTCTCACTCCTATTAGTGAATGTAATGTAACACACACCCATACAATGCGCACCCCCCCTGATGTTTTTCTCACTCCTATTAGTGAATGTAATGTAACACACACCCATACAATGCGCACCACCCCGTGATGTTTTTCTCACTCCTACTAGTGAATCTAATGTAACACACACCCATACAATGCGCACCACCACGCGATGTTTTTCAGAAACCTATCCTACATTGCCACTGCATGTTCCCTGACCTCCCCATGCTGACCACCCAGCAGTGCTTTTGTCCATCCTACATTGCCACTCACTGCCTATCCTAAATCAGACCCTCCGATTCACACCACCCCGTGATGTTTTTCTCACTCCTACTAGTGAATGTAATGTAACACACACCCATACAATGCGCACCACCCCGTGATGTTTTTCTCACTCCTATTAGTGAATGTAATGTAACACACACCCATACTATGCGCACCACCCCGTGATGTTTTTCTCACTGCTACTAGTGAATGTAATGTAACACACACCCATACAATGCGCACCACCCCGTGTTGATTTTCTCACTCCTACTAGTGAATGTAATGTAACACACACCCATACAATGCGCACCACCCCGTGATGTTTTTCTCACTGATACTAGAGAATGTAATGTAACACACACCCATACAGTGCGCACCACCCCGTGATGTTTTTCTCACTCCTACTAGTGAATGTAATGTAACACACACCCATACAGTGCGCACCACCCCGTGATGTTTTTCTCACTCCTACTAGTGAATGTAATGTAACACACACCCATGCAATGCGCACCACCCCGTGATGTTTTTCTCACTCCTACTAGTGAATGTAATGTAACACACACCCATGCAATGCGCACCACCCCGTGATGTTTTTCTCACTCCTACTAGTGAATGTAATGTAACACACACCCATACAATGCGCACCACCCCGTGATGTTTTTCTCATTCCTACTAGTGAATCTAATGTAACACACACCCATACAATGCGCACCACCCCGCGATGTTTTTCAGAAACCTATCCTACATTGCCACTGCATGTTCCCTGAATTCCCCATGCTGACCACCCCGCGGTGCTTTTCTCCATCTTACATTGCCACTCACTGCCTATCCTAATTCAGACACTCCGATTCACACCACCCCGTGATGTTTTTCTCACTCCTACTAGTGAATGTAATGTAACACACACCCATACAATGCGCAACACCCCGTGATGTATTTCTCACTCCTACTAGTGAATGTAATGTAACACACACCCATACAATGCGCACCACCCCGTGATGTTTTACTCACTCCTACTAGTGAATCTATTGTAACACACACCCATACAATGCGCACCACCCCGTGATGTTTTTCTCACTCCTACTAGTGAATGTAATGTAACACACACCCATACAATGCGCACCACCCCGTGATATTTTTCTCACTCCTACAAGTGAATGTAATGTAACACACACCCATACAATGCGCACCACCCCGTGATGTTTTTCTCACTCCTACTAGTGAATGTAATGTAACACAAACCCATACATTGCGCACCACCCCGTGATGTTTTTCTCACTCCTACTAGTGAATGTAATGTAACACACATCCATACAATGCGCACCACCCCGTGATGTTTTTCTCACTGCTACTAGTGAATGTAATGTAACACACACCCATACAATGCGCACCACCCCGTGTTGATTTTCTCACTCCTACTAGTGAATGTAATGTAACACACACCCATACAATGCGCACCACCCCGTGATGTTTTTCTCACTCCTCCTAGGGAATGTAATGTAACACACACCCATACAATGCGCACCACCCCGTGATGTTTTTCTCACTCCTACTAGTGAATGTAATGTAACACACACCCATACAATGCGCACCACCCCGTGATGTTTTTCTCACTCCTACTAGTGAATGTAATGTAACACACACCCATACAATGCGCACCCCCCCTGATGTTTTTCTCACTCCTATTAGTGAATCTAATGTAACACACACCCATACAATGCGCACCACCACGCGATGTTTTTCAGAAACCTATCCTACATTGCCACTGCATGTTCCCTGACCTCCCCATGCTGACCACCCAGCAGTGCTTTTGTCCATCCTACATTGCCACTCACTGCCTATCCTAAATCAGACCCTCCGATTCACACCACCCCGTGATGTTTTTCTCACTCCTACTAGTGAATGTAATGTAACACACACCCATACAATGCGCACCACCCCGTGATGTTTTTCTCACTCCTATTAGTGAATGTAATGTAACACACACCCATACAATGCGCACCACCCCGTGATGTTTTTCTCACTGCTACTAGTGAATGTAATGTAACACACACCCATACAATGCGCACCACCCCGTGTTGATTTTCTCACTCCTACTAGTGAATGTAATGTAACACACACCCATACAATGCGCACCACCCCGTGATGTTTTTCTCACTCCTCCTAGGGAATGTAATGTAACACAAACCCATACAATGCGCACCACCCCGTGATGTTTTTCTCACTGCTACTAGTGAATGTAATGTAACACACACCCATACAATGCGCACCACCCCGTGATGTTTTTCTCACTCCTACTAGTGAATGTAATGTAACACACACCCATACAATGCGCACCACCCCGTGATGTTTTTCTCACTCCTACTAGTGAATGTAATGTAACACACACCCATACAATGCGCACCAGCCCGTGATGTTTTTCTCACTCCTACTAGTGAATGTAATGTAACACACACCCATACAATGCGCACCACCCCGTGATGTTTTTCTCACTCCTACTGGTGAATGTAATGTAACACACACCCATACAATGCGCACCCCCTCTGATGTTTTTCTCACTCCTATTAGTGAATCTAATGTAACACACACCCATACAATGCGCACCACCACGCGATGTTTTTCAGAAACCTATCCTACATTGCCACTGCATGTTCCCTGACGTCCCCATGCTGACCACCCAGCAGTGCTTTTGTCCATCCTACATTGCCACTCACTGCCTATCCTAAATCAGACCCTCCGATTCACACCACCCCGTGATGTTTTTCTCACTCCTACTAGTGAATGTAATGTAACACACACCCATACAATGCGCACCACCCCGTGATGTTTTTCTCACTCCTATTAGTGAATGTAATGTAACACACACCCATACAATGCGCACCACCCCGTGATGTTTTTCTCACTGCTACTAGTGAATGTAATGTAACACACACCCATACAATGCGCACCACCCCGTTTTGATTTTCTCACTCCTACTAGTGAATGTAATGTAACACACACCCATACAATGCGCACCACCCCGTGATGTTTTTCTCACTCCTCCTAGGGAATGTAATGTAACACACACCCATACAATGCGCACCACCCCGTGATGTTTTTCTCACTGCTACTAGTGAATGTAATGTAACACACACCCATACAATGCGCACCACCCCGTGATGTTTTTCTCACTCCTACTAGTGAATGTAACGTAACACACACCCATACAATGCGCACCACCCCGTGATGTTTTTCTCACTCCTCCTAGGGAATGTAATGTAACACACACCCATACAATGCGCACCACCCCGTGATGTTTTTCTAACTCCTACTAGTGAATGTAATGTAACACACACCCATACAATGCGCACCACCCCGTGATGTTTTTCTCACTCCTACTAGTGAATGTAATGTAACACACACCCATACAATGCGCACCACCCCGTGATGTTTTTCTCACTCCTACTAGTGAATGTAATGTAACACACACCCATACAATGCGCACCACCCCGTGATGTTTTTCTCACTCCTACTAGTGAATGTAATGTAACACACACGCATACAATGCGCACCACCCCGTGATGTTTTTCTCACTCCTACTAGTGAATGTAATGTAACACACACCCGTACAATGCGCACCACCCCGTGATGTTTTTCTCACTCCTACTAGTGAATGTAATGTAACACACACCCATACAATGCGCACCACCCCGTGATGTTTTTCTCACTCCTACTAGTGAATGTAATGTACCACACACCCGTACAATGCGCACCACCCCGTGATGTTTTTCTCACTCCTACTAGTGAATGTAATGTAACACACACCCATACAATGCGAACCACCCCATGATGTTTTTCGCACTCCTACTAATGAATCTAATGTAACACACACCCATACAATGCGCACCACCCCGCGATGTTTTTCAGAAACCTATCCTACATTGCCACTGCATGTTCCCTGACCTCCCCATGCTGACCACCCCGCAGTACTTTTCTCCATCCTACATTGCCACTCACTGCCTATCCTAATTCAGACACTCCGATTCACACCGCCCCGTGATGTTTTTCTCACTCCTAGTATTGAATGTAATGTAACACCCACCCATACAATGCGCACCACCCCGTGATGTTTTTCTCACTCCTACTAGTGAATGTAATGTAACACACACCCATACAATGCGCACCACCCCGTGATGTTTTTCTCACTCCTACTAGTGAATGTAATGTAACACACACCCATACAATGCGCACCACCTCGTGATGTTTTTCTCACTCCTATTAGTGAATGTAATGTAACACACAACCATACAATGCGCACCCCCCCTGATGTTTTTCTCACTCCTATTAGTGAATGTAATGTAACACACACCCATACAATGCGCACCACCCCGTGATGTTTTTCTCACTCCTACTAGTGAATCTAATGTAACACACACCCATACAATGCGCACCACCACGCGATGTTTTTCAGAAACCTATCCTACATTGCCACTGCATGTTCCCTGACCTCCCCATGCTGACCACCCAGCAGTGCTTTTGTCCATCCTACATTGCCACTCACTGCCTATCCTAAATCAGACCCTCCGATTCACACCACCCCGTGATGTTTTTCTCACTCCTACTAGTGAATGTAATGTAACACACACCCATACAATGCGCACCACCCCGTGATGTTTTTCTCACTCCTATTAGTGAATGTAATGTAACACACACCCATACAATGCGCACCACCCCGTGATGTTTTTCTCACTGCTACTAGTGAATGTAATGTAACACACACACATACAATGCGCACCACCCCGTGTTGATTTTCTCACTACTACTAGTGAATGTAATGTAACACACACCCATACAATGCGCACCACCCCGTGATGTTTTTCTCACTCCTACTAGTGAATGTAATGTAACACACACCCATACAATGCGCACCAGCCCGTGATGTTTTTCTCACTCCTACTAGTGAATGTAATGTAACACACACCCATACAATGCGCACCACCCCGTGATGTTTTTCTCACTCCTACTAGTGAATGTAATGTAACACACACCCATACAATGCGCACCACCCCGTGATGTTTTTCTCATTCCTACTAGTGAATCTAATGTAACACACACCCATACAATGCGCACCACCCCGCGATGTTTTTCAGAAACCTATCCTACATTGCCACTGCATGTTCCCTGAATTCCCCATGCTGACCACCCCGCGGTGCTTTTCTCCATCTTACATTGCCACTCACTGCCTATCCTAATTCAGACCCTCCGATTCACACCACCCCGTGATGTTTTTCTCACTCCTACTAGTGAATGTAATGTAACACACACCCATACAATGCGCAACACCCCGTGATGTATTTCTCACTCCTACTAGTGAATGTAATGTAACACACACCCATACAATGCGCACCACCCCGTGATGTTTTACTCACTCCTACTAGTGAATCTATTGTAACACACACCCATACAATGCGCACCACCCCGTGATGTTTTTCTCACTCCTACTAGTGAATGTAATGTAACACACACCCATACAATGCGCACCACCCCGTGATATTTTTCTCACTCCTACTAGTGAATGTAATGTAACACACACCCATACAATGCGCACCACCCCGTGATGTTTTTCTCACTCCTACTAGTGAATGTAATGTAACACAAACCCATACATTGCGCACCACCCCGTGATGTTTTTCTCACTCCTACTAGTGAATGTAATGTAACACACACCCATACAATGCGCACCACCCCGTGATGTTTTTCTCACTGCTACTAGTGAATGTAATGTAACACACACCCATACAATGCGCACCACCCCGTGTTGATTTTCTCACTCCTACTAGTGAATGTAATGTAACACACACCCATACAATGCGCACCACCCCGTGATGTTTTTCTCACTCCTCCTAGGGAATGTAATGTAACACACACCCATACAATGGGCACCACCCCGTGATGTTTTTCTCACTCCTACTAGTGAATGTAATGTAACACACACCCATACAATGCGCACCACCCCGTGATGTTTTTCTCACTCCTACTAGTGAATGTAATGTAACACACACCCATACAATGCGCACCCCCCCTGATGTTTTTCTCACTCCTATTAGTGAATCTAATGTAACACACACCCATACAATGCGCACCACCACGCGATGTTTTTCAGAAACCTATCCTACATTGCCACTGCATGTTCCCTGACCTCCCCATGCTGACCACCCAGCAGTGCTTTTGTCCATCCTACATTGCCACTCACTGCCTATCCTAAATCAGACCCTCCGATTCACACCACCCCGTGATGTTTTTCTCACTCCTACTAGTGAATGTAATGTAACACACACCCATACAATGCGCACCACCCCGTGATGTTTTTCTCACTCCTATTAGTGAATGTAATGTAACACACACCCATACAATGCGCACCACCCCGTGATGTTTTTCTCACTGCTACTAGTGAATGTAATGTAACACACACCCATACAATGCGCACCACCCCGTGTTGATTTTCTCACTCCTACTAGTGAATGTAATGTAACACACACCCATACAATGCGCACCACCCCGTGATGTTTTTCTCACTCCTCCTAGGGAATGTAATGTAACACACACCCATACAATGCGCACCACCCCGTGATGTTTTTCTCACTGCTACTAGTGAATGTAATGTAACACACACCCATACAATGCGCACCACCCCGTGATGTTTTTCTCACTCCTACTAGTGAATGTAATGTAACACACACCCATACAATGCGCACCACCCCGTGATGTTTTTCTCACTCCTACTAGTGAATGTAATGTAACACACACCCATACAATGCGCACCAGCCCGTGATGTTTTTCTCACTCCTACTAGTGAATGTAATGTAACACACACCCATACAATGCGCACCACCCCGTGATGTTTTTCTCACTCCTACTAGTGAATGTAATGTAACACACACCCATACAATGCGCACCCCCTCTGATGTTTTTCTCACTCCTATTAGTGAATCTAATGTAACACACACCCATACAATGCGCACCACCACGCGATGTTTTTCAGAAACCTATCCTACATTGCCACTGCATGTTCCCTGACGTCCCCATGCTGACCACCCAGCAGTGCTTTTGTCCATCCTACATTGCCACTCACTGCCTATCCTAAATCAGACCCTCCGATTCACACCACCCCGTGATGTTTTTCTCACTCCTACTAGTGAATGTAATGTAACACACACCCATACAATGCGCACCACCCCGTGATGTTTTTCTCACTCCTATTAGTGAATGTAATGTAACACACACCCATACAATGCGCACCACCCCGTGATGTTTTTCTCACTGCTACTAGTGAATGTAATGTAACACACACCCATACAATGCGCACCACCCCGTTTTGATTTTCTCACTCCTACTAGTGAATGTAATGTAACACACACCCATACAATGCGCACCACCCCGTGATGTTTTTCTCACTCCTCCTAGGGAATGTAATGTAACACACACCCATACAATGCGCACCACCCCGTGATGTTTTTCTCACTGCTACTAGTGAATGTAATGTAACACACACCCATACAATGCGCACCACCCCGTGATGTTTTTCTCACTCCTACTAGTGAATGTAACGTAACACACACCCATACAATGCGCACCACCCCGTGATGTTTTTCTCACTCCTCCTAGGGAATGTAATGTAACACACACCCATACAATGCGCACCACCCCGTGATGTTTTTCTAACTCCTACTAGTGAATGTAATGTAACACACACCCATACAATGCGCACCACCCCGTCATGTTTTTCTCACTCCTCCTAGGGAATGTAATGTAACACACACCCATACAATGCGCACCACCCCGTGATGTTTTTCTCACTGCTACTAGTGAATGTAATGTAACACACACCCATACAATGCGCACCACCCCGTGATGTTTTTCTCACTCCTACTAGTGAATGTAATGTAACACACACCCATACAATGCGCACCACCCCGTGATGTTTTTCTCACTCCTACTAGTGAATGTAATGTAACACACACCCATACAATGCGCACCACCCCGTGATGTTTTTCTCACTCCTACTAGTGAATGTAATGTAACACACACCCATACAATGCGCACCACCCCGTGATGTTTTTCTCACTCCTACTAGTGAATGTAATGTAACACACACCCATACAATGCGCACCACCCCGTGATGTTTTTCTCACTCCTACTAGTGAATGTAATGTAACACACACGCATACAATGCGCACCACCCCGTGATGTTTTTCTCACTCCTACTAGTGAATGTAATGTAACACACACCCGTACAATGCGCACCACCCCGTGATGTTTTTCTCACTCCTACTAGTGAATGTAATGTAACACACACCCATACAATGCGCACCACCCCGTGATGTTTTTCTCACTCCTACTAGTGAATGTAATGTACCACACACCCGTACAATGCGCACCACCCCGTGATGTTTTTCTCACTCCTACTAGTGAATGTAATGTAACACACACCCATACAATGCGAACCACCCCATGATGTTTTTCGCACTCCTACTAATGAATCTAATGTAACACACACCCATACAATGCGCACCACCCCGCGATGTTTTTCAGAAACCTATCCTACATTGCCACTGCATGTTCCCTGACCTCCCCATGCTGACCACCCCGCAGTACTTTTCTCCATCCTACATTGCCACTCACTGCCTATCCTAATTCAGACACTCCGATTCACACCGCCCCGTGATGTTTTTCTCACTCCTAGTATTGAATGTAATGTAACACCCACCCATACAATGCGCACCACCCCGTGATGTTTTTCTCACTCCTACTAGTGAATGTAATGTAACACACACCCATACAATGCGCACCACCCCGTGATGTTTTTCTCACTCCTACTAGTGAATGTAATGTAACACACACCCATACAATGCGCACCACCTCGTGATGTTTTTCTCACTCCTATTAGTGAATGTAATGTAACACACACCCATACAATGCGCACCCCCCCTGATGTTTTTCTCACTCCTATTAGTGAATGTAATGTAACACACACCCATACAATGCGCACCACCCCGTGATGTTTTTCTCACTCCTACTAGTGAATCTAATGTAACACACACCCATACAATGCGCACCACCACGCGATGTTTTTCAGAAACCTATCCTACATTGCCACTGCATGTTCCCTGACCTCCCCATGCTGACCACCCAGCAGTGCTTTTGTCCATCCTACATTGCCACTCACTGCCTATCCTAAATCAGACCCTCCGATTCACACCACCCCGTGATGTTTTTCTCACTCCTACTAGTGAATGTAATGTAACACACACCCATACAATGCGCACCACCCCGTGATGTTTTTCTCACTCCTATTAGTGAATGTAATGTAACACACACCCATACAATGCGCACCACCCCGTGATGTTTTTCTCACTGCTACTAGTGAATGTAATGTAACACACACCCATACAATGCGCACCACCCCGTGTTGATTTTCTCACTCCTACTAGTGAATGTAATGTAACACACACCCATACAATGCGCACCACCCCGTGATGTTTTTCTCACTCCTACTAGTGAATGTAATGTAACACACACCCATACAATGCGCACCAGCCCGTGATGTTTTTCTCACTCCTACTAGTGAATGTAATGTAACACACACCCATACAATGCGCACCACCCCGTGATGTTTTTCTCACTCCTACTAGTGAATGTAATGTAACACACACCCATACAATGCGCACCACCCCGTGATGTTTTTCTCATTCCTACTAGTGAATCTAATGTAACACACACCCATACAATGCGCACCACCCCGCGATGTTTTTCAGAAACCTATCCTACATTGCCACTGCATGTTCCCTGAATTCCCCATGCTGACCACCCCGCGGTGCTTTTCTCCATCTTACATTGCCACTCACTGCCTATCCTAATTCAGACCCTCCGATTCACACCTCCCCGTGATGTTTTTCTCACTCCTACTAGTGAATGTAATGTAACACACACCCATACAATGCGCAACACCCCGTGATGTATTTCTCACTCCTACTAGTGAATGTAATGTAACACACACCCATACAATGCGCACCACCCCGTGATGTTTTACTCACTCCTACTAGTGAATCTATTGTAACACACACCCATACAATGCGCACCACCCCGTGATGTTTTTCTCACTCCTACTAGTGAATGTAATGTAACACACACCCATACAATGCGCACCACCCCGTGATATTTTTCTCACTCCTACAAGTGAATGTAATGTAACACACACCCATACAATGCGCACCACCCCGTGATGTTTTTCTCACTCCTACTAGTGAATGTAATGTAACACAAACCCATACATTGCGCACCACCCCGTGATGTTTTTCTCACTCCTACTAGTGAATGTAATGTAACACACACCCATACAATGCGCACCACCCCGTGATGTTTTTCTCACTCCTACTAGTGAATGTAATGTAACACACACCCATACAGTGCGCACCCCCCCTGATGTTTTTCTCACTCCTATTAGTGAATCTAATGTAACACACACCCATACAATGCGCACCACCACGCGATGTTTTTCAGAAACCTATCCTACATTGCCACTGCATGTTCCCTGACCTCCCCATGCTGACCACCCAGCAGTGCTTTTGTCCATCCTACATTGCCACTCACTGCCTATCCTAAATCAGACCCTCCGATTCACACCACCCCGTGATGTTTTTCTCACTCCTACTAGTGAATGTAATGTAACACACACCCATACAATGCGCACCACCCCGTGATGTTTTTCTCACTCCTATTAGTGAATGTAATGTAACACACACCCATACAATGCGCACCACCCCGTGATGTTTTTCTCACTGCTACTAGTGAATGTAATGTAACACACACCCATACAATGCGCACCACCCCGTGTTGATTTTCTCACTCCTACTAGTGAATGTAATGTAACACACACCCATACAATGCGCACCACCCCGTGATGTTTTTCTCACTCCTCCTAGGGAATGTAATGTAACACACACCCATACAATGCGCACCACCCAGTGATGTTTTTCTCACTCCTACTAGTGAATGTAATGTAACACACACCCATACAATGCGCACCACCCCGTGATGTTTTTCGCACTCCTACTAATGAATCTAATGTAACACACACCCATACAATGCGCACCACCCCGCGATGTTTTTCAGAAACCTATCCTACATTGCCACTGCATGTTCCCTGACCTCCCCATGCTGACCACCCCGCAGTACTTTTCTCCATCCTACATTGCCACTCACTGCCTATCCTAATCAGACCCTCCGATTCACACCACCCCGTGATGTTTTTCTCACTCCTAGTAGTGAATGTAATGTAACACCCACCCATACAATGCGCACCACCCCGTGATGTTTTTCTCACTCCTACTAGTGAATGTAATGTAACACACACCCATACAATGCGCACCACACCGTGATGTTTTTCTCACTCCTACTAGTGAATGTAATGTAACACACACCCATACAATGCGCACCACCTCGTGATGTTTTTCTCACTCCTATTAGTGAATGTAATGTAACACACACCCATACAATGCGCACCCCCCCTGATGTTTTTCTCACTCCTATTAGTGAATCTAATGTAACACACACCCATACAATGCGCACCACCACGCGATGTTTTTCAGAAACCTATCCTACATTGCCACTGCATGTTCCCTGACCTCCCCATGCTGACCACCCAGCAGTGCTTTTGTCCATCCTACATTGCCACTCACTGCCTATCCTAAATCAGACACTCCGATTCACACCACCCCGTGATGTTTTTCTCACTCCTACTAGTGAATGTAATGTAACACACACCCATACAATGCGCACCACCCCGTGATGTTTTTCTCACTCCTATTAGTGAATGTAATGTAACACACACCCATACAATGCGCACCACCCCGTGATGTTTTTCTCACTCCTACTAGTGAATGTAATGTAACACACACCCATACAATGCGCACCACCCCGTGATGTTTTTCTCACTCCTACTAGTGAATGTAATGTAACACACACCCATACAATGCGCACCACCCCGTGATGTTTTTCTCACTCCTCCTAGGGAATGTAATGTAACACACAACCATACAATGCGCACCACCCCGTGATGTTTTTCTAACTCCTACTAGTGAATGTAATGTAACACACACCCATACAATGCGCACCACCCCGTCATGTTTTTCTCACTCCTCCTAGGGAATGTAATGTAACACACACCCATACAATGCGCACCACCCCGTGATGTTTTTCTCACTGCTACTAGTGAATGTAATGTAACACACACCCATACAATGCGCACCACCCCGTGATGTTTTTCTCACTCCTACTAGTGAATGTAATGTAACACACACCCATACAATGCGCACCACCCCGTGATGTTTTTCTCACTCCTACTAGTGAATGTAATGTAACACACACCCATACAATGCGCACCACCCCGTGATGTTTTTCTCACTCCTACTAGTGAATGTAATGTAACACACACCCATACAATGCGCACCACCCCGTGATGTTTTTCTCACTCCTACTAGTGAATGTAATGTAACACACACCCATACAATGCGCACCACCCCGTGATGTTTTTCTCACTCCTACTAGTGAATGTAATGTAACACACACGCATACAATGCGCACCACCCCGTGATGTTTTTCTCACTCCTACTAGTGAATGTAATGTAACACACACCCGTACAATGCGCACCACCCCGTGATGTTTTTCTCACTCCTACTAGTGAATGTAATGTAACACACACCCATACAATGCGCACCACCCCGTGATGTTTTTCTCACTCCTACTAGTGAATGTAATGTAACACACACCCGTACAATGCGCACCACCCCGTGATGTTTTTCTCACTCCTACTAGTGAATGTAATGTAACACACACCCATACAATGCGAACCACCCCATGATGTTTTTCGCACTCCTACTAATGAATCTAATGTAACACACACCCATACAATGCGCACCACCCCGCGATGTTTTTCAGAAACCTATCCTACATTGCCACTGCATGTTCCCTGACCTCCCCATGCTGACCACCCCGCAGTACTTTTCTCCATCCTACATTGCCACTCACTGCCTATCCTAATTCAGACCCTCCGATTCACACCGCCCCGTGATGTTTTTCTCACTCCTAGTATTGAATGTAATGTAACACCCACCCATACAATGCGCACCACCCCGTGATGTTTTTCTCACTCCTACTAGTGAATGTAATGTAACACACACCCATACAATGCGCACCACCTCGTGATGTTTTTCTCACTCCTATTAGTGAATGTAATGTAACACACACCCATACAATGCGCACCCCCCCTGATGTTTTTCTCACTCCTATTAGTGAATGTAATGTAACACACACCCATACAATGCGCACCACCCCGTGATGTTTTTCTCACTCCTACTAGTGAATCTAATGTAACACACACCCATACAATGCGCACCACCACGCGATGTTTTTCAGAAACCTATCCTACATTGCCACTGCATGTTCCCTGACCTCCCCATGCTGACCACCCAGCAGTGCTTTTGTCCATCCTACATTGCCACTCACTGCCTATCCTAAATCAGACCCTCCGATTCACACCACCCCGTGATGTTTTTCTCACTCCTACTAGTGAATGTAATGTAACACACACCCATACAATGCGCACCACCCCGTGATGTTTTTCTCACTCCTATTAGTGAATGTAATGTAACACACACCCATACAATGCGCACCACCCCGTGATGTTTTTCTCACTGCTACTAGTGAATGTAATGTAACACACACCCATACAATGCGCACCACCCCGTGTTGATTTTCTCACTCCTACTAGTGAATGTAATGTAACACACACCCATACAATGCGCACCACCCCGTGATGTTTTTCTCACTCCTACTAGTGAATGTAATGTAACACACACCCATACAATGCGCACCAGCCCGTGATGTTTTTCTCACTCCTACTAGTGAATGTAATGTAACACACACCCATACAATGCGCACCACCCCGTGATGTTTTTCTCACTCCTACTAGTGAATGTAATGTAACACACACCCATACAATGCGCACCACCCCGTGATGTTTTTCTCACTCCTACTAGTGAATGTAATGTAACACACACCCGTACAATGCGCACCACCCCGTGATGTTTTTCTCACTCCTACTAGTGAATGTAATGTAACACACACCCATACAATGCGCACCACCCCGTGATGTTTTTCTCACTCCTACTAGTGAATGTAATGTAACACACACCCATACAATGCGCACCACCTCGTGATGTTTTTCTCACTCCTATTAGTGAATGTAATGTAACACACACCCATACAATGCGCACCCCCCCTGATGTTTTTCTCACTCCTATTAGTGAATGTAATGTAACACACACCCATACAATGCGCACCACCCCGTGATGTTTTTCTCACTCCTACTAGTGAATCTAATGTAACACACACCCATACAATGCGCACCACCACGCGATGTTTTTCAGAAACCTATCCTACATTGCCACTGCATGTTCCCTGACCTCCCCATGCTGACCACCCAGCAGTGCTTTTGTCCATCCTACATTGCCACTCACTGCCTATCCTAAATCAGACCCTCCGATTCACACCACCCCGTTATGTTTTTCTCACTCCTATTAGTGAATGTAATGTAACACACACCCATACAATGCGCACCACCCCGTGATGTTTTTCTCACTGCTACTAGTGAATGTAATGTAACACACACCCATACAATGCGCACCACCCCGTGTTGATTTTCTCACTCCTACTAGTGAATGTAATGTAACACACTCCCATACAATGCGCACCACCCCGTGATGTTTTTCTCACTCCTCCTAGGGAATGTAATGTAACACACACCCATACAATGCGCACCACCCCGTGATGTTTTTCTCACTCCTACTAGTGAATGTAATGTAACACACACCCATACAATGCGCACCACCCCGTGATGTTTTTCGCACTCCTACTAATGAATCTAATGTAACACACACCCATACAATGCGCACCACCCCGCGATGTTTTTCAGAAACCTATCCTACATTGCCACTGCATGTTCCCTGACCTCCCCATGCTGACCACCCCGCAGTACTTTTCTCCATCCTACATTGCCACTCACTGCCTATCCTAATCAGACCCTCCGATTCACACCACCCCGTGATGTTTTTCTCACTCCTAGTAGTGAATGTAATGTAACACCCACCCATACAATGCGCACCACCCCGTGATGTTTTTCTCACTCCTACTAGTGAATGTAATGTAACACACACCCATACAATGCGCACCACCCCGTGATGTTTTTCTCACTCCTACTAGTGAATGTAATGTAACACACACCCATACAATGCGCACCACCTCGTGATGTTTTTCTCACTCCTATTAGTGAATGTAATGTAACACACACCCATACAATGCGCACCCCCCCTGATGTTTTTCTCACTCCTATTAGTGAATCTAATGTAACACACACCCATACAATGCGCACCACCACGCGATGTTTTTCAGAAACCTATCCTACATTGCCACTGCATGTTCCCTGACCTCCCCATGCTGACCACCCAGCAGTGCTTTTGTCCATCCTACATTGCCACTCACTGCCTATCCTAAATCAGACCCTCCGATTCACACCACCCCGTGATGTTTTTCTCACTCCTACTAGTGAATGTAATGTAACACACACCCATACAATGCGCACCACCCCGTGATGTTTTTCTCACTCCTATTAGTGAATGTAATGTAACACACACCCATACAATGCGCACCACCCCGTGATGTTTTTCTCACTGCTACTAGTGAATGTAATGTAACACACACCCATACAATGCGCACCACCCCGTGTTGATTTTCTCACTCCTACTAGTGAATGTAATGTAACACACACCCATACAATGCGCACCACCCCGTGATGTTTTTCTCACTCCTCCTAGGGAATGTAATGTAACACACACCCATACAATGCGCACCACCCCGTGATGTTTTTCTCACTGCTACTAGTGAATGTAATGTAACACACACCCATACAATGCGCACCACCCCGTGATGTTTTTCTCACTCCTACTAGTGAATGTAATGTAACACACACCCATACAATGCGCACCACCCCGCGATGTTTTTCAGAAACCTATCCTACATTGCCACTGCATGTTCCCTGACCTCCCCATGCTGACCACCCCGCAGTACTTTTCTCCATCCTACATTGCCACTCACTGCCTATCCTAATTCAGACCCTCCGATTCACACCGCCCCGTGATGTTTTTCTCACTCCTAGTATTGAATGTAATGTAACACCCACCCATACAATGCGCACCACCCCGTGATGTTTTTCTCACTCCTACTAGTGAATGTAATGTAACACACACCCATACAATGCGCACCACCTCGTGATGTTTTTCTCACTCCTATTAGTGAATGTAATGTAACACACACCCATACAATGCGCACCCCCCCTGATGTTTTTCTCACTCCTATTAGTGAATGTAATGTAACACACACCCATACAATGCGCACCACCCCGTGATGTTTTTCTCACTCCTACTAGTGAATCTAATGTAACACACACCCATACAATGCGCACCACCACGCGATGTTTTTCAGAAACCTATCCTACATTGCCACTGCATGTTCCCTGACCTCCCCATGCTGACCACCCAGCAGTGCTTTTGTCCATCCTACATTGCCACTCACTGCCTATCCTAAATCAGACCCTCCGATTCACACCACCCCGTGATGTTTTTCTCACTCCTACTAGTGAATGTAATGTAACACACACCCATACAATGCGCACCACCCCGTGATGTTTTTCTCACTCCTATTAGTGAATGTAATGTAACACACACCCATACAATGCGCACCACCCCGTGATGTTTTTCTCACTGCTACTAGTGAATGTAATGTAACACACACCCATACAATGCGCACCACCCCGTGTTGATTTTCTCACTCCTACTAGTGAATGTAATGTAACACACACCCATACAATGCGCACCACCCCGTGATGTTTTTCTCACTCCTACTAGTGAATGTAATGTAACACACACCCATACAATGCGCACCACCCCGTGATGTTTTTCTCACTCCTACTAGTGAATGTAATGTAACACACACCCATACAATGCGCACCACCCCGTGATGTTTTTCTCACTCCTACTAGTGAATGTAATGTAACACACACCCATACAATGCGCACCACCCCGTGATGTTTTTCTCACTCCTACTAGTGAATGTAATGTAACACACACCCGTACAATGCGCACCACCCCGTGATGTTTTTCTCACTCCTACTAGTGAATGTAATGTAACACACACCCATACAATGCGCACCACCCCGTGATGTTTTTCTCACTCCTACTAGTGAATGTAATGTAACACACACCCATACAATGCGCACCACCTCGTGATGTTTTTCTCACTCCTATTAGTGAATGTAATGTAACACACACCCATACAATGCGCACCCCCCCTGATGTTTTTCTCACTCCTATTAGTGAATGTAATGTAACACACACCCATACAATGCGCACCACCCCGTGATGTTTTTCTCACTCCTACTAGTGAATCTAATGTAACACACACCCATACAATGCGCACCACCACGCGATGTTTTTCAGAAACCTATCCTACATTGCCACTGCATGTTCCCTGACCTCCCCATGCTGACCACCCAGCAGTGCTTTTGTCCATCCTACATTGCCACTCACTGCCTATCCTAAATCAGACCCTCCGATTCACACCACCCCGTTATGTTTTTCTCACTCCTATTAGTGAATGTAATGTAACACACACCCATACAATGCGCACCACCCCGTGATGTTTTTCTCACTGCTACTAGTGAATGTAATGTAACACACACCCATACAATGCGCACCACTCCGTGTTGATTTTCTCACTCCTACTAGTGAATGTAATGTAACACACACCCATACAATGCGCACCACCCCGTGATGTTTTTCTCACTCCTCCTAGGGAATGTAATGTAACACACACCCATACAATGCGCACCACCCCGTGATGTTTTTCTCACTCCTACTAGTGAATGTAATGTAACACACACCCATACAATGCGCACCACCCCGTGATGTTTTTCGCACTCCTACTAATGAATCTAATGTAACACACACCCATACAATGCGCACCACCCCGCGATGTTTTTCAGAAACCTATCCTACATTGCCACTGCATGTTCCCTGACCTCCCCATGCTGACCACCCCGCAGTACTTTTCTCCATCCTACATTGCCACTCACTGCCTATCCTAATCAGACCCTCCGATTCACACCACCCCGTGATGTTTTTCTCACTCCTAGTAGTGAATGTAATGTAACACCCACCCATACAATGCGCACCACCCCGTGATGTTTTTCTCACTCCTACTAGTGAATGTAATGTAACACACACCCATACAATGCGCACCACCCCGTGATGTTTTTCTCACTCCTACTAGTGAATGTAATGTAACACACACCCATACAATGCGCACCACCTCGTGATGTTTTTCTCACTCCTATTAGTGAATGTAATGTAACACACACCCATACAATGCGCACCCCCCCTGATGTTTTTCTCACTCCTATTAGTGAATCTAATGTAACACACACCCATACAATGCGCACCACCACGCAATGTTTTTCAGAAACCTATCCTACATTGCCACTGCATGTTCCCTGACCTCCCCATGCTGACCACCCAGCAGTGCTTTTGTCCATCCTACATTGCCACTCACTGCCTATCCTAAATCAGACCCTCCGATTCACACCACCCCGTGATGTTTTTCTCACTCCTACTAGTGAATGTAATGTAACACACACCCATACAATGCGCACCACCCCGTGATGTTTTTCTCACTCCTATTAGTGAATGTAATGTAACACACACCCATACAATGCGCACCACCCCGTGATGTTTTTCTCACTGCTACTAGTGAATGTAATGTAACACACACCCATACAATGCGCACCACCCCGTGTTGATTTTCTCACTCCTACTAGTGAATGTAATGTAACACACACCCATACAATGCGCACCACCCCGTGATGTTTTTCTCACTCCTCCTAGGGAATGTAATGTAACACACACCCATACAATGCGCACCACCCCGTGATGTTTTTCTCACTGCTACTAGTGAATGTAATGTAACACACACCCATACAATGCGCACCACCCCGTGATGTTTTTCTCACTCCTACTAGTGAATGTAATGTAACACACACCCATACAATGCGCACCACCCCGTGATGTTTTTCTCACTCCTCCTAGGGAATGTAATGTAACACACACCCATACAATGCGCACCACCCCGTGATGTTTTTCTAACTCCTACTAGTGAATGTAATGTAACACACACCCATACAATGCGCACCACCCCGTCATGTTTTTCTCACTCCTCCTAGGGAATGTAATGTAACACACACCCATACAATGCGCACCACCCCGTGATGTTTTTCTCACTGCTACTAGTGAATGTAATGTAACACACACCCATACAATGCGCACCACCCCGTGATGTTTTTCTCACTCCTACTAGTGAATGTAATGTAACACACACCCATACAATGCGCACCACCCCGTGATGTTTTTCTCACTCCTACTAGTGAATGTAATGTAACACACACCCATACAATGCGCACCACCCCGTGATGTTTTTCTCACTCCTACTAGTGAATGTAATGTAACACACACCCATACAATGCGCACCACCCCGTGATGTTTTTCTCACTCCTACTAGTGAATGTAATGTAACACACACGCATACAATGCGCACCACCCCGTGATGTTTTTCTCACTCCTACTAGTGAATGTAATGTAACACACACCCGTACAATGCGCACCACCCCGTGATGTTTTTCTCACTCCTACTAGTGAATGTAATGTAACACACACCCATACAATGCGCACCACCCCGTGATGTTTTTCTCACTCCTACTAGTGAATGTAATGTAACACACACCCGTACAATGCGCACCACCCCGTGATGTTTTTCTCACTCCTACTAGTGAATGTAATGTAACACACACCCATACAATGCGAACCACCCCATGATGTTTTTCGCACTCCTACTAATGAATCTAATGTAACACACACCCATACAATGCGCACCACCCCGCGATGTTTTTCAGAAACCTATCCTACATTGCCACTGCATGTTCCCTGACCTCCCCATGCTGACCACCCCGCAGTACTTTTCTCCATCCTACATTGCCACTCACTGCCTATCCTAATTCAGACCCTCCGATTCACACCGCCCCGTGATGTTTTTCTCACTCCTAGTATTGAATGTAATGTAACACCCACCCATACAATGCGCACCACCCCGTGATGTTTTTCTCACTCCTACTAGTGAATGTAATGTAACACACACCCATACAATGCGCACCACCTCGTGATGTTTTTCTCACTCCTATTAGTGAATGTAATGTAACACACACCCATACAATGCGCACCCCCCCTGATGTTTTTCTCACTCCTATTAGTGAATGTAATGTAACACACACCCATACAATGCGCACCACCCCGTGATGTTTTTCTCACTCCTACTAGTGAATCTAATGTAACACACACCCATACAATGCGCACCACCACGCAATGTTTTTCAGAAACCTATCCTACATTGCCACTGCATGTTCCCTGACCTCCCCATGCTGACCACCCAGCAGTGCTTTTGTCCATCCTACATTGCCACTCACTGCCTATCCTAAATCAGACCCTCCGATTCACACCACCCCGTGATGTTTTTCTCACTCCTACTAGTGAATGTAATGTAACACACACCCATACAATGCGCACCACCCCGTGATGTTTTTCTCACTCCTATTAGTGAATGTAATGTAACACACACCCATACAATGCGCACCACCCCGTGATGTTTTTCTCACTGCTACTAGTGAATGTAATGTAACACACACCCATACAATGCGCACCACCCCGTGTTGATTTTCTCACTCCTACTAGTGAATGTAATGTAACACACACCCATACAATGCGCACCACCCCGTGATGTTTTTCTCACTCCTACTAGTGAATGTAATGTAACACACACCCATACAATGCGCACCAGCCCGTGATGTTTTTCTCACTCCTACTAGTGAATGTAATGTAACACACACCCATACAATGCGCACCACCCCGTGATGTTTTTCTCACTCCTACTAGTGAATGTAATGTAACACACACCCATACAATGCGCACCACCCCGTGATGTTTTTCTCACTCCTACTAGTGAATGTAATGTAACACACACCCATACAATGCGCACCACTCCGTGATGTTTTTCTCACTCCTACTAGTGAATGTAATGTAACACACACCCATACAATGCGCACCACCTCGTGATGTTTTTCTCACTCCTATTAGTGAATGTAATGTAACACACACCCATAAAATGCGCACCCCCCCTGATGTTTTTCTCACTCCTATTAGTGAATGTAATGTAACACACACCCATACAATGCGCACCACCCCGTGATGTTTTTCTCACTCCTACTAGTGAATCTAATGTAACACACACCCATACAATGCGCACCACCACGCGATGTTTTTCAGAAACCTATCCTACATTGCCACTGCATGTTCCCTGACCTCCCCATGCTGACCACCCAGCAGTGCTTTTGTCCATCCTACATTGCCACTCACTGCCTATCCTAAATCAGACCCTCCGATTCACACCACCCCGTGATGTTTTTCTCACTCCTACTAGTGAATGTAATGTAACACACACCCATACAATGCGCACCACCCCGTGATGTTTTTCTCACTCCTATTAGTGAATGTAATGTAACACACACCCATACAATGCGCACCACCCCGTGATGTTTTTCTCACTGCTACTAGTGAATGTAATGTAACACACACCCATACAATGCGCACCACCCCGTGTTGATTTTCTCATTCCTACTAGTGAATGTAATGTAACACACACCCATACAATGCGCACCACCCCGTGATGTTTTTCTCACTCCTACTAGTGAATGTAATGTAACACACACCCATACAATGCGCACCAGCCCGTGATGTTTTTCTCACTCCTACTAGTGAATGTAATGTAACACACACCCATACAATGCGCACCACCCCGTGATGTTTTTCTCACTCCTACTAGTGAATGTAATGTAACACACACCCATACAATGCGCACCACCCCGTGATGTTTTTCTCACTCCTACTAGTGAATGTAATGTAACACACACCCGTACAATGCGCACCACCCCGTGATGTTTTTCTCACTCCTACTAGTGAATGTAATGTAACACACACCCATACAATGCGCACCACCCCGTGATGTTTTTCTCACTCCTACTAGTGAATGTAATGTAACACACACCCATACAATGCGCACCACCCCGCGATGTTTTTCAGAAACCTATCCTACATTGCCACTGCATGTTCCCTGACCTCCCCATGCTGACCACCCCGCAGTACTTTTCTCCATCCTACATTGCCACTCACTGCCTATCCTAATTCAGACCCTCCGATTCACACCGCCCCGTGATGTTTTTCTCACTCCTAGTATTGAATGTAATGTAACACCCACCCATACAATGCGCACCACCCCGTGATGTTTTTCTCACTCCTACTAGTGAATGTAATGTAACACACACCCATACAATGCGCACCACCTCGTGATGTTTTTCTCACTCCTATTAGTGAATGTAATGTAACACACACCCATACAATGCGCACCCCCCCTGATGTTTTTCTCACTCCTATTAGTGAATGTAATGTAACACACACCCATACAATGCGCACCACCCCGTGATGTTTTTCTCACTCCTACTAGTGAATCTAATGTAACACACACCCATACAATGCGCACCACCACGCGATGTTTTTCAGAAACCTATCCTACATTGCCACTGCATGTTCCCTGACCTCCCCATGCTGACCACCCAGCAGTGCTTTTGTCCATCCTACATTGCCACTCACTGCCTATCCTAAATCAGACCCTCCGATTCACACCACCCCGTGATGTTTTTCTCACTCCTACTAGTGAATGTAATGTAACACACACCCATACAATGCGCACCACCCCGTGATGTTTTTCTCACTCCTATTAGTGAATGTAATGTAACACACACCCATACAATGCGCACCACCCCGTGATGTTTTTCTCACTGCTACTAGTGAATGTAATGTAACACACACCCATACAATGCGCACCACCCCGTGTTGATTTTCTCACTCCTACTAGTGAATGTAATGTAACACACACCCATACAATGCGCACCACCCCGTGATGTTTTTCTCACTCCTACTAGTGAATGTAATGTAACACACACCCATACAATGCGCACCACCCCGTGATGTTTTTCTCACTCCTACTAGTGAATGTAATGTAACACACACCCATACAATGCGCACCACCCCGTGATGTTTTTCTCACTCCTACTAGTGAATGTAATGTAACACACACCCATACAATGCGCACCACCCCGTGATGTTTTTCTCACTCCTACTAGTGAATGTAATGTAACACACACCCGTACAATGCGCACCACCCCGTGATGTTTTTCTCACTCCTACTAGTGAATGTAATGTAACACACACCCATACAATGCGCACCACCCCGTGATGTTTTTCTCACTCCTACTAGTGAATGTAATGTAACACACACCCATACAATGCGCACCACCTCGTGATGTTTTTCTCACTCCTATTAGTGAATGTAATGTAACACACACCCATACAATGCGCACCCCCCCTGATGTTTTTCTCACTCCTATTAGTGAATGTAATGTAACACACACCCATACAATGCGCACCACCCCGTGATGTTTTTCTCACTCCTACTAGTGAATCTAATGTAACACACACCCATACAATGCGCACCACCACGCGATGTTTTTCAGAAACCTATCCTACATTGCCACTGCATGTTCCCTGACCTCCCCATGCTGACCACCCAGCAGTGCTTTTGTCCATCCTACATTGCCACTCACTGCCTATCCTAAATCAGACCCTCCGATTCACACCACCCCGTTATGTTTTTCTCACTCCTATTAGTGAATGTAATGTAACACACACCCATACAATGCGCACCACCCCGTGATGTTTTTCTCACTGCTACTAGTGAATGTAATGTAACACACACCCATACAATGCGCACCACTCCGTGTTGATTTTCTCACTCCTACTAGTGAATGTAATGTAACACACACCCATACAATGCGCACCACCCCGTGATGTTTTTCTCACTCCTCCTAGGGAATGTAATGTAACACACACCCATACAATGCGCACCACCCCGTGATGTTTTTCTCACTCCTACTAGTGAATGTAATGTAACACACACCCATACAATGCGCACCACCCCGTGATGTTTTTCGCACTCCTACTAATGAATCTAATGTAACACACACCCATACAATGCGCACCACCCCGCGATGTTTTTCAGAAACCTATCCTACATTGCCACTGCATGTTCCCTGACCTCCCCATGCTGACCACCCCGCAGTACTTTTCTCCATTCTACATTGCCACTCACTGCCTATCCTAATCAGACCCTCCGATTCACACCACCCCGTGATGTTTTTCTCACTCCTAGTAGTGAATGTAATGTAACACCCACCCATACAATGCGCACCACCCCGTGATGTTTTTCTCACTCCTACTAGTGAATGTAATGTAACACACACCCATACAATGCGCACCACCCCGTGATGTTTTTCTCACTCCTACTAGTGAATGTAATGTAACACACACCCATACAATGCGCACCACCTCGTGATGTTTTTCTCACTCCTATTAGTGAATGTAATGTAACACACACCCATACAATGCGCACCCCCCCTGATGTTTTTCTCACTCCTATTAGTGAATCTAATGTAACACACACCCATACAATGCGCACCACCACGCAATGTTTTTCAGAAACCTATCCTACATTGCCACTGCATGTTCCCTGACCTCCCCATGCTGACCACCCAGCAGTGCTTTTGTCCATCCTACATTGCCACTCACTGCCTATCCTAAATCAGACCCTCCGATTCACACCACCCCGTGATGTTTTTCTCACTCCTACTAGTGAATGTAATGTAACACACACCCATACAATGCGCACCACCCCGTGATGTTTTTCTCACTCCTATTAGTGAATGTAATGTAACACACACCCATACAATGCGCACCACCCCGTGATGTTTTTCTCACTGCTACTAGTGAATGTAATGTAACACACACCCATACAATGCGCACCACCCCGTGTTGATTTTCTCACTCCTACTAGTGAATGTAATGTAACACACACCCATACAATGCGCACCACCCCGTGATGTTTTTCTCACTCCTCCTAGGGAATGTAATGTAACACACACCCATACAATGCGCACCACCCCGTGATGTTTTTCTCACTGCTACTAGTGAATGTAATGTAACACACACCCATACAATGCGCACCACCCCGTGATGTTTTTCTCACTCCTACTAGTGAATGTAATGTAACACACACCCATACAATGCGCACCACCCCGTGATGTTTTTCTCACTCCTCCTAGGGAATGTAATGTAACACACACCCATACAATGCGCACCACCCCGTGATGTTTTTCTAACTCCTACTAGTGAATGTAATGTAACACACACCCATACAATGCGCACCACCCCGTCATGTTTTTCTCACTCCTCCTAGGGAATGTAATGTAACACACACCCATACAATGCGCACCACCCCGTGATGTTTTTCTCACTGCTACTAGTGAATGTAATGTAACACACACCCATACAATGCGCACCACCCCGTGATGTTTTTCTCACTCCTACTAGTGAATGTAATGTAACACACACCCATACAATGCGCACCACCCCGTGATGTTTTTCTCACTCCTACTAGTGAATGTAATGTAACACACACCCATACAATGCGCACCACCCCGTGATGTTTTTCTCACTCCTACTAGTGAATGTAATGTAACACACACCCATACAATGCGCACCACCCCGTGATGTTTTTCTCACTCCTACTAGTGAATGTAATGTAACACACACGCATACAATGCGCACCACCCCGTGATGTTTTTCTCACTCCTACTAGTGAATGTAATGTAACACACACCCGTACAATGCGCACCACCCCGTGATGTTTTTCTCACTCCTACTAGTGAATGTAATGTAACACACACCCATACAATGCGCACCACCCCGTGATGTTTTTCTCACTCCTACTAGTGAATGTAATGTAACACACACCCGTACAATGCGCACCACCCCGTGATGTTTTTCTCACTCCTACTAGTGAATGTAATGTAACACACACCCATACAATGCGAACCACCCCATGATGTTTTTCGCACTCCTACTAATGAATCTAATGTAACACACACCCATACAATGCGCACCACCCCGCGATGTTTTTCAGAAACCTATCCTACATTGCCACTGCATGTTCCCTGACCTCCCCATGCTGACCACCCCGCAGTACTTTTCTCCATCCTACATTGCCACTCACTGCCTATCCTAATTCAGACCCTCCGATTCACACCGCCCCGTGATGTTTTTCTCACTCCTAGTATTGAATGTAATGTAACACCCACCCATACAATGCGCACCACCCCGTGATGTTTTTCTCACTCCTACTAGTGAATGTAATGTAACACACACCCATACAATGCGCACCACCTCGTGATGTTTTTCTCACTCCTATTAGTGAATGTAATGTAACACACACCCATACAATGCGCACCCCCCCTGATGTTTTTCTCACTCCTATTAGTGAATGTAATGTAACACACACCCATACAATGCGCACCACCCCGTGATGTTTTTCTCACTCCTACTAGTGAATCTAATGTAACACACACCCATACAATGCGCACCACCACGCAATGTTTTTCAGAAACCTATCCTACATTGCCACTGCATGTTCCCTGACCTCCCCATGCTGACCACCCAGCAGTGCTTTTGTCCATCCTACATTGCCACTCACTGCCTATCCTAAATCAGACCCTCCGATTCACACCACCCCGTGATGTTTTTCTCACTCCTACTAGTGAATGTAATGTAACACACACCCATACAATGCGCACCACCCCGTGATGTTTTTCTCACTCCTATTAGTGAATGTAATGTAACACACACCCATACAATGCGCACCACCCCGTGATGTTTTTCTCACTGCTACTAGTGAATGTAATGTAACACACACCCATACAATGCGCACCACCCCGTGTTGATTTTCTCACTCCTACTAGTGAATGTAATGTAACACACACCCATACAATGCGCACCACCCCGTGATGTTTTTCTCACTCCTACTAGTGAATGTAATGTAACACACACCCATACAATGCGCACCAGCCCGTGATGTTTTTCTCACTCCTACTAGTGAATGTAATGTAACACACACCCATACAATGCGCACCACCCCGTGATGTTTTTCTCACTCCTACTAGTGAATGTAATGTAACACACACCCATACAATGCGCACCACCCCGTGATGTTTTTCTCACTCCTACTAGTGAATGTAATGTAACACACACCCATACAATGCGCACCACTCCGTGATGTTTTTCTCACTCCTACTAGTGAATGTAATGTAACACACACCCATACAATGCGCACCACCTCGTGATGTTTTTCTCATTCCTATTAGTGAATGTAATGTAACACACACCCATACAATGCGCACCCCCCCTGATGTTTTTCTCACTCCTATTAGTGAATGTAATGTAACACACACCCATACAATGCGCACCACCCCGTGATGTTTTTCTCACTCCTACTAGTGAATCTAATGTAACACACACCCATACAATGCGCACCACCACGCGATGTTTTTCAGAAACCTATCCTACATTGCCACTGCATGTTCCCTGACCTCCCCATGCTGACCACCCAGCAGTGCTTTTGTCCATCCTACATTGCCACTCACTGCCTATCCTAAATCAGACCCTCCGATTCACACCACCCCGTGATGTTTTTCTCACTCCTACTAGTGAATGTAATGTAACACACACCCATACAATGCGCACCACCCCGTGATGTTTTTCTCACTCCTATTAGTGAATGTAATGTAACACACACCCATACAATGCGCACCACCCCGTGATGTTTTTCTCACTGCTACTAGTGAATGTAATGTAACACACACCCATACAATGCGCACCACCCCGTGTTGATTTTCTCATTCCTACTAGTGAATGTAATGTAACACACACCCATACAATGCGCACCACCCCGTGATGTTTTTCTCACTCCTACTAGTGAATGTAATGTAACACACACCCATACAATGCGCACCAGCCCGTGATGTTTTTCTCACTCCTACTAGTGAATGTAATGTAACACACACCCATACAATGCGCACCACCCCGTGATGTTTTTCTCACTCCTACTAGTGAATGTAATGTAACACACACCCATACAATGCGCACCACCCCGTGATGTTTTTCTCACTCCTACTAGTGAATGTAATGTAACACACACCCGTACAATGCGCACCACCCCGTGATGTTTTTCTCACTCCTACTAGTGAATGTAATGTAACACACACCCATACAATGCGCACCACCCCGTGATGTTTTTCTCATTCCTACTAGTGAATCTAATTTAACACACACCCATACAATGCGCACCACCCCGCGATGTTTTTCAGAAACCTATCCTACATTGCCACTGCATGTTCCCTGAATTCCCCATGCTGACCACCCCGCGGTGCTTTTCTCCATCTTACATTGCCACTCACTGCCTATCCTAATTCAGACCCTCCGATTCACACCACCCCGTGATGTTTTTCTCACTCCTACTAGTGAATGTAATGTAACACACACCCATACAATGCGCAACACCCCGTGATGTATTTCTCACTCCTACTAGTGAATGTAATGTAACACACACCCATACAATGCGCACCACCCCGTGATGTTTTACTCACTCCTACTAGTGAATCTATTGTAACACACACCCATACAATGCGCACCCCCCCTGATGTTTTTCTCACTCCTATTGGTGAATGTAATGTAACACACACCCATACAATGCGCACCACCCCGTGATGTTTTTCTCACTCCTACTAGTGAATCTAATGTAACACACACCCATACAATGCGCACCACCACGCGATGTTTTTCAGAAACCTATCCTACATTGCCACTGCATGTTCCCTGACCTCCCCATGCTGACCACCCAGCAGTGCTTTTGTCCATCCTACATTGCCACTCACTGCCTATCCTAAATCAGACCCTCCGATTCACACCACCCCGTGATGTTTTTCTCACTCCTACTAGTGAATGTAATGTAACACACACCCATACAATGCGCACCACCCCGTGATGTTTTTCTCACTCCTATTAGTGAATGTAATGTAACACACACCCATACAATGCGCACCACCCCGTGATGTTTTTCTCACTGCTACTAGTGAATGTAATGTAACACACACCCATACAATGCGCACCACCCCGTGTTGATTTTCTCACTCCTACTAGTGAATGTAATGTAACACACACCCATACAATGCGCACCACCCCGTGATGTTTTTCTCACTCCTACTAGTGAATGTAATGTAACACACACCCATACAATGCGCACCAGCCCGTGATGTTTTTCTCACTCCTACTAGTGAATGTAATGTAACACACACCCATACAATGCGCACCACCCCGTGATGTTTTTCTCACTCCTACTAGTGAATGTAATGTAACACACACCCATACAATGCGCACCACCCCGTGATGTTTTTCTCATTCCTACTAGTGAATCTAATGTAACACACACCCATACAATGCGCACCACCCCGCGATGTTTTTCAGAAACCTATCCTACATTGCCACTGCATGTTCCCTGAATTCCCCATGCTGACCACCCCGCGGTGCTTTTCTCCATCTTACATTGCCACTCACTGCCTATCCTAATTCAGACCCTCCGATTCACACCACCCCGTGATGTTTTTCTCACTCCTACTAGTGAATGTAATGTAACACACACCCATACAATGCGCAACACCCCGTGATGTATTTCTCACTCCTACTAGTGAATGTAATGTAACACACACCCATACAATGCGCACCACCCCGTGATGTTTTACTCACTCCTACTAGTGAATCTATTGTAACACACACCCATACAATGCGCACCACCCCGTGATGTTTTTCTCACTCCTACTAGTGAATGTAATGTAACACACACCCATACAATGCGCACCACCCCGTGATATTTAGCTCACTCCTACAAGTGAATGTAATGTAACACACACCCATACAATGCGCACCATCCCGTGATGTTTTTCTCACTCCTACTAGTGAATGTAATGTAACACAAACCCATACATTGCGCACCACCCCGTGATGTTTTTCTCACTCCTACTAGTGAATGTAATGTAACACACACCCATACAATGCGCACCACCCCGTGATGTTTTTCTCACTCCTACTAGTGAATGTAATGTAACACACACCCATACAGTGCGCACCACCCCGTGATGTTTTTCTCACTCCTACTAGTGAATGTAATGTAACACACACCCATACAGTGCGCACCACCCCGTGATGTTTTTCTCACTCCTACTAGTGAATGTAATGTAACACACACCCATACAGTGCGCACCACCCCGTGATGTTTTTCTCACTCCTACTAGTGAATGTAATGTAACACACACCCATACAGTGCGCACCACCCCGTGATGTTTTTCTCACTCCTACTAGTGAATGTAATGTAACACACACCCATACAGTGTGCACCACCCCGTGATGTTTTTCTCACTCCTACTAGTGAATGTAATGTAACACACACCCATACAATGCGCACCACCCCGTGATGTTTTTCTCACTCCTACTAGTGAATGTAATGTAACACACACCCATACAATGCGCACCACCCCGTGATGTTTTTCTCACTCCTACTAGTGAATCTAATGTAACACACACCCATACGATGCGCACCACCCCGTGATGTTTTTCTCACTCCTACTAGTGAATGTAATGTAACACACACCCATACGATGCGCACCACCCCGTGATGTTTTTCTCACTCCTACTAGTGAATGTAATGTAACACACACCCATACGATGCGCACCACCCCGTGATGTTTTTCTCACTCCTACTAGTGAATGCAATGTAACACACACCCATACAATGCGCACCACCCCGTGATGTTTTTCTCACTCCTACTAGTGAATGTAATGTAACACAAACCCATACATTGCGCACCACCCCGTGATGTTTTTCTCACTCCTACTAGTGAATGTAATGTAACACACACCCATACAATGCGCACCACCCCGTGATGTTTTTCTCACTCCTACTAGTGAATGTAATGTAACACACACCCATACAATGCGCACCACCCCGTGATGTTTTTCTCACTCCTACTAGTAAATGTAATGTAACACACAACCATACAGTGCGCACCACCCCGTGATGTTTTTCTCACTCCTACTAGTGAATGTAATGTAACACACACCCATACAGTGCGCACCACCCCGTGATGTTTTTCTCACTCCTACTAGTGAATGTAATGTAACACACACCCATACAGTGCGCACCACCCCGTGATGTTTTTCTCACTCCTACTAGTGAATGTAATGTAACACACACCCATACAGTGCGCACCACCCCGTGATGTTTTTCTCACTCCTACTAGTGAATCTAATGTAACACACACCCATACAATGCGCACCACCCCGTGATGTTTTTCACACTCCTACAAGTGAATGTAATGTAACACACACCCATACAATGCGCACCACCCCGTGATGTTTTTCTCACTCCTCCTAGGGAATGTAATGTAACACACACCCATAAAATGCGCACCACCCCGTGATGTTTTTCTCACTCCTACTAGTGAATGTAATGTAACACACACCCATACAATGCGCACCCCCCCTGATGTTTTTCTCACTCCTATTAGTGAATGTAATGTAACACACGCCCATACGATGCGCACCACCCCGTGATGTTTTTCTCACTCCTACTAGTGAATCTAGTGTAACACACACCCATACAATGCGCACCACCACGTGATGTTTTTCAGAAACCTATCCTACATTGCCACTGCATGTTCCCTGACCTCCCCATGCTGACCACCCAGCAGTGCTTTTGTCCATCCTACATTGCCACTCACTGCCTATCCTAAATCAGACCCTCCGATTCACACCACCCCGTGATGTTTTTCTCACTCCTACTAGTGAATGTAATGTGACACACACCCATACAATGCGCACCACCCCGAGATGTTTTTCTCACTCCTACTAGTGAATGTAATGTAACACACACACATACAATGCGCACCACCCCGTGATGTTTTTCTCACTCCTACTAGTGAATGTAATGTAACACACACCCATACAATGCGCACCACCCCGTGATGTTTTTCTCACTCCTACTAGTGAATGTAATGTAACACACACCCATACAATGCGCACCACAACGTGATGTTTTTCTCACTCCTACTAGTGAATTTAATGTAACACACACCCATACAATGCGCACCACCCCGTGATGTTTTTCTCACTCCTACTAGTGAATGTAATGTAACACACACCCATACAATGCGCACCACCCCGTGATGTTTTTCTCACTCCTACTAGTGAATGTAATGTAACACACACCCATACAATGCGCACCACCCCGTGATGTTTTTCTCACTCCTACTAGTGAATGTAATGTAACACACACCCATACAGTGCGCACCACCCCGTGATGTTTTTCTCACTCCTACTAGTGAATGTAATGTAACACACACCCATACAATGCGCACCACCCCGTGATGTTTTTCTCACTCCTACTAGTGAATCTAATGTAACACACACCCATACAATGCGCACCACCACGCGATGTTTTTCAGAAACCTATCCTACATTGCCACTGCATGTTCCCTGACCTCCCCATGCTGACCACCCAGCAGTGCTTTTGTCCATCCTACATTGCCACTCACTGCCTATCCTAAATCAGACCCTCCGATTCACACCACCCCGTGATGTTTTTCTCACTCCTACTAGTGAATGTAATGTAACACACACCCATACAATGCGCACCACCCCGTGATGTTTTTCTCACTCCTATTAGTGAATATAATGTAACACACACCCATACAATGCGCACCACCCCGTGATGTTTTTCTCACTGCTACTAGTGAATGTAATGTAACACACACCCATACAATGCGCACCACCCCGTGTTGATTTTCTCACTCCTACTAGTGAATGTAATGTAACACACACCCATAAAATGCGCACCACCCCGTGATGTTTTTCTCACTCCTACTAGTGAATGTAATGTAACACACACCCATACAATGCGCACCAGCCCGTGATGTTTTTCTTACTCCTACTAGTGAATGTAATGTAACACACACCCATACAATGCGCACCACCCCGTGATGTTTTTCTCACTCCTACTAGTGAATGTAATGTAACACACACCCATACAATGCGCACCACCCCGTGATGTTTTTCTCACTCCTACTAGTGAATGTAATGTAACACACACCCATACAATGCGCACCACCCCGTGATGTTTTTCTCACTCCTACTAGTGAATGTAATGTAACACACACCCATACAATGCGCACCACCCCGTGATGTTTTTCTCATTCCTACTAGTGAATCTAATGTAACACACACCCATACAATGCGCACCACACCGCGATGTTTTTCAGAAACCTATCCTACATTGCCACTGCATGTTCCCTGAATTCCCCATGCTGACCACCCCGCAGTGCTTTTCTCCATCTTACATTGCCACTCACGGCCTATCCTAATTCAGACCCTCCGATTCACACCACCCCGTGATGTTTTTCTCACTCCTACTAGTGAATGTAATGTAACACACACCCGTACAATGCGCACCACCCCGTGATGTATTTCTCACTCCTACTAGTGAATGTAATGTAACACACACCCATACAATGCGCACCACCCCGTGATGTATTTCTCACTCCTACTAGTGAATCTATTGTAACACACACCCATACAATGCGCACCACCCCGTGATGTTTTTCTCACTCCTACTAGTGAATCTATTGTAACACACACCCATACAATGCGCACCACCCCGTGATGTTTTTCTCACTCCTACTAGTGAATGTAATGTAACACACACCCATACAATGCGCACCACCCCGTGATGTTTTTCTCACTCCTACAAGTGAATGTAATGTAACACACACCCATACAATGCGCACCACCCCGTGATGTTTTTCTCACTCCTACTAGTGAATGTAATGTAACACACACCCATACATTGCGCACCACCCCGTGATGTTTTTCTCACTCCTACTAGTGAATGTAATGTAACACACACCCATACAATGCGCACCACCCCGTGATGTTTTTCTCACTCCTACTAGTGAATGTAATGTAACACACACGCATACAATGCGCACCACCCCGTGATGTTTTTCTCACTCCTACTAGTGAATGTAATGTAACACACACCCATACAGTGCGCACCACCCCGTGATGTTTTTCTCACTCCTACTAGTGAATGTAATGTAACACACACCCATACAGTGCGCACCACCCCGTGATGTTTTTCTCACTCCTACTAGTGAATGTAATGTAACACACACCCATACAGTGCGCACCACCCCGTGATGTTTTTCTCACTCCTACTAGTGAATGTAATGTAACACACACCCATACAGTGCGCACCACCCCGTGATGTTTTTCTCACTCCCACTAGTGAATGTAATGTAACACACACCCATACAGTGCGCACCACCCCGTGATGTTTTTCTCACTCCCACTAGTGAATCTAATGTAACACACACCCATACAGTGCGCACCACCCCGTGATTTTTTTCTCACTCCTACTAGTGAATGTAATGTAACACACACCCATACAGTGCGCACCACCCCGGGATGTTTTTCTCACTCCTACTAGTGAATGTAATGTAACACACACCCATACAGTGCGCACCACCCCGTGATGTTTTTCTTACTCCTACTAGTGAATGTAATGTAACACACACCCATACAGTGCGCACCACCCCGTGATGTTTTTCTCACTCCTACTAGTGAATGTAATGTAACACACACCCATACAATGCGCACCACCCCGTGATGTTTTTCTCACTCCTACTAGTGAATCTAATGTAACACACACCCATACAATGCGCACCACCCCGTGATGTTTTTCTCACTCCTACTAGTGAATGTAATGTAACACACACCCATACAATGCGCACCACCCCGTGATGTTTTTCTCACTCCTACTAGTGAATGTAATGTAACACACACCCATACAATGCGCACCACCCCGTGATGTTTTTCTCACTCCTACTAGTGAATGTAATGTAACACACACCCATACAGTGCGCACCACCCCGTGATGTTTTTCTCACTCCTACTAGTGAATGTAATGTAACACACACCCATACAGTGCGCACCACCCCGTGATGTTTTTCTCACTCCTACTAGTGAATGTAATGTAACACACACCCATACAGTGCGCACCACCCCGTGATGTTTTTCTCACTCCTACTAGTGAATGTAATGTAAAACACACCCATACAGTGCGCACCACCCCGTGATGTTTATCTCACTCCTACTAGTGAATGTAATGTAACACACACCCATACAGTGCGCACCATCCCGTGATGTATTTCTCACTCCTACTAGTGAATGTAATGTAACACACACCCGTACAGTGCGCACCACCCCGTGATGTTTTTCTCACTCCTACTAGTGAATGTAATGTAACACACACCCATACAATGCGCACCACCCCGTGATGTTTTTCTCACTCCTACTAGTGAATGTAATGTAACACACACCCATACAATGCGCACCACCCAGTGATGTTTTTCTCACTCCTACTGGTGAATGTAATGTAACACACACCCATACAATGCGCACCACCCCGTGATGTTTTTCTCACTCCTACTGGTGAATGTAATGTAACACACACCCATACAATGCGCACCACCCCGTGATGTTTTTCTCACTCCTACTCGTGAATGTAATGTAACACACACCCATACAATGCGCACCACCCCGTGATGTTTTTCTCACTCCTACTAGTGAATGTAATGTAACACACACCCATACAATGCGCACCACCCCGTGATGTTTTTCTCACTGCTACTAGTGAATGTAATGTAACACACACCCATACAATGCGCACCACCCCGTGATGTTTTTCTCACTCCTACTAGTGAATCTAATGTAACACACACCCATACAATGCGCACCACCCCGTGATGTTTTTCTGACTCCTGCTAGTGAATGTAATGTAACACAAACCCATACAATGCGCACCACCCCGTGATGTTTTTCTCACTGCTACTAGTGAATGTAATGTAACACACACCCATACAATGCGCACCACCCCGTGATGTTTTTCTCACACCTACTAGTGAATGTAATGTAACACACACCCATACAATGCGCACCACCCCGTGATGTTTTTCTCACTCCTACTAGTGAATGTAATGTAACACACACCCATACAGTGCTCACCACCCCGTGATGTTTTTCTCACTGCTACTAGTGAATGTAATGTAACACACACCCACACAATGAGCACCACCCCGTGATGTTTTTCTCACTGCTACTAGTGAATGTAATGTAACACACACCCATACAATGCGCACCACCCCGTGATGTTTTTCTCACTCCTACTAGTGAATGTAATGTAACACACACCCATACAATGCGCACCACCCCATGATGTTTTTCTCACTCCTACTAGTGAATGTAATGTAACACACACCCATACAATGCGCATGACCCTGTGATGTTTTTCTCACTCCTATTAGTGAATCTAATGTAACACACACCCATACAATGCGCACCACCCCGCGATGTTTTTCAGAAACGGATCCTACATTGCCCCTGCATGTTACCTGACCTCCACATGCTGACCACCCCGCGGTGCTTTTCTCCATCCTACATTGCCACTCACTGCCTATCCTAATTCAGACCCTCCGAGTCACACCACCAGATGATGTTTTTCTCACTCCTACTAGTGAATGTAATGTAACACACACCCATACAATGCGCACCACCCCGTGATGTTTTTCTCACTCCTACTAGTGAATGTAATGTAACACACACCCATACAGTGCGCACCACCCCGTGATGTTTTTCTCACTCCTACTAGTGAATGTAATGTAACACACACCCATACAGTGCGCACCACCCCGTGATGTTTTTCTCACTGCTACTAGTGAATGTAATGTAACACACACCCATACAATGCGCACCACCCCGTGATGTTTTTCTCACTGCTACTAGTGAATGTAATGTAACACACACACATACAATGCGCACCACCCCGTGATGTTTTTCTCACTCCTACTAGTGAATGTAATGTAACACACACCCATACAATGCGCACCACCCCATGATGTTTTTCTCACTCCTATTAGTGAATGTAATGTAACACACACCCATACAATGCGCACCACCCCGCGATGTTTTTCAGAAACGGATCCTACATTGCCCCTGCATGTTCCCTGACCTCCCCATGCTGACCACCCCGCGGTGCTTTTCTCCATCCTACATTGCCACTCAGTGCCTATCCTAATTCAGACCCTCCGATTCACACCACCAGATGATGTTTTTCTCACTCCTACTAGTGAATGTAATGTAACACACACCCATACAATGCGCACCGCCCCGTGATGTTTTTCTCACTCCTACTAGTGAATGTAATGTAACACACACCCATACAATGCGCACCGCCCCGTGCTGTTTTTCTCACTCCTACTAGTGAATGTAATGTAACACACAGCCATTCAATGCGCACCACCCCGTGATGTTTTTCTCACTGCTACTAGTGAATGTAATGTAACACACACCCATACAATGCGCACCACCCCGTGATGTTTTTCTCACTCCTACTAGTGAATGTAATGTAACACACACCCATACAGTGCGCACCACCCCGTGATGTTTTTCTCACTCCTACTAGTGAATGTAATGTAACACACACCCATACAGTGCGCACCACCCCGTGATGTTTTTCTCACTCCTACTAGTGAACGTAATGTAACACACACCCATACAATGCGCACCACCCCGTGATGTTTTTCTCACTCCTACTAGTGAAAGTAATGTAACACACACCCATACAATGCGCACCACCCCGTGATGTTTTTCTCACTCCTACTAGTGAACGTAATGTAACACACACCCATACAATGCGCACCACCCCGTGATGTTTTTCTCACTCCTACTAGTGAACGTAATGTAACACACACCCATACAATGCGCACCACCCCGTGATGTTTTTCTCACTGCTACTAGTGAATGTAATGTAACACACACCCATACAATGAGCACCACCCCGTGATGTTTTTCTCACTCCTACTAGTGAATGTAATGTAACACACACCCATACATTGCGCACCACCCCGTGATGTTTTTCTCACTCCTACTAGTGAATGTAATGTAACACACACCCATGCAGTGCGCACCACCCCGTGATGTTTTTCTCACTCCTACTAGTGAATGTAATGTAACACACACCCATACAATGCGCACCACCCCGTGATGTTTTTCTTACTCCTACTAGTGAATGTAATGTAACACACACCCATACAATGAGCACCACCCCGTGATGTTTTTCTCACTCCTACTAGTGAATGTAATGTAACACACACCCATACAATGCGCACCACCCCGTGATGTTTTTCTCACTGCTACTAGTGAATGTAATGTAACACACACCCATACAATGAGCACCACCCCGTGATGTTTTTCTCACTCCTACTAGTGAATGTAATGTAACACACACCCATACATTGCGCACCACCCCGTGATGTTTTTCTCACTCCTACTAGTGAATGTAATGTAACACACACCCATGCAGTGCGCACCACCCCGTGATGTTTTTCTCACTCCTACTAGTGAATGTAATGTAACACACACCCATACAATGCGCACCACCCCGTGATGTTTTTCTCACTCCTACTAGTGAATGTAATGTAACACACACCCATACATTGCGCACCACCCCGTGATGTTTTTCTCACTCCTACTAGTGTATGTAATGTAACACACACCCATACAATGCGCACCACCCCGTGATGTTTTTCTCACTCCTACTAGTGAATCTAATGTAACACACACCCATACAATGCGCACCACCCCGTGATGTTTTTCTCACTCCTACTAGTGAATGTAATGTAACACACACCCATACAATGCGCACCACCCCGTGATGTTTTTCTCACTGCTACTAGTGAATGTAATGTAACACACACCCATACAATGCGCACCACCCCATGATGTTTCTCTCACTCCTATTAGTGAATGTACTGTAACACACACCCATACAATGCGCACGACCCCGTGATGTTTTTCTCACTCCTATGAGTGAATGTAATGTAACACACACCCATACAATGCGCACGACCCCATGATGTTTTTCTCACTCCTATTAGTGAATGTAATGTAACACACACCCATACAATGCGAACCACCCCGTGATGTTTTTCGCACTCCTACTAATGAATCTAATGTAACACACACCCATACAATGCGCACCACCCCGCGATGTTTTTCAGAAACCTATCCTACATTGCCACTGCATGTTCCCTGACCTCCCCATGCTGACCACCCCGCAGTACTTTTCTCCATCCTACATTGCCACTCACTGTCTATCCTAATTCAGACCCTCCGATTCACACCACCCCGTGATGTTTTTCTCACTCCTAGTAGTGAATGTAATGTAACACCCACCCATACAATGCGCACCACCCCGTGATGTTTTTCTCACTCCTACTAGTGAATGTAATGTAACACACACCCATACAATGCGCACCACCCCGTGATGTTTTTCTCACTCCTACTAGTGAATGTAATGTAACACACACCCATACAATGCGCACCCCCCCTGATGTTTTTCTCACTCCTATTAGTGAATGTAATGTAACTCACACCCATACAATGCGCACCACCCCGTGATGTTTTTCTCCTACTAGTGAATGTAATGTAACACACACCCATACAATGCGCACCACCCCGTGATGTATTTCTCACTCCTACTAGTGAATGTAATGTACCACACACCCGTACAATGCGCACCACCCCGTGATGTTTTTCTCACTCCTACTAGTGAATGTAATGTAACACACACCCGTACAATGCGCACCACCCCGTGATGTTTTTCTCACTCCTACTAGTGAATGTAATGTAACACACACCCGTACAATGCGCACCACCCCGTGATGTTTTTCTCACTCCTACTAATGAATGTAATGTAACACACACCCATACAATGCGCACCGCCCCGTGATGTTTTTCTCACTCCTACTAGTGAATGTAATGTAACACACACCCATACAATGCGCACCACCCCGTGATGTTTTTCTCACTGCTACTAGTGAATGTAATGTAACACACACCCATACAATGCGCACCACCCCGTGATGTTTTTCTCACTGCTACTAGTGAATGTAATGTAACACACACCCATACAATGCGCACCGCCCCGTGATGTTTTCCTCACTCCTACTAGTGAATCTAATGTAACACACACCCATACAATGCGCACCGCCCCGTGATGTTTTTCTCACTCCTACTAGTGAATGTAATGTAACACACACCCATACAATGCGCACCACCCCGTGATGTTTTTCTCACTGCTACTAGTGAATGTAATGTAACACACACCCATACAATGCGCACCACCCCGTGATGTTTTTCACACTCCTACAAGTGAATGTAATGTAACACAAACCCATACAATGCGCACCACCCCGTGATGTTTTTCTCACTCTTCCTAGGGAATGTAATGTAACACACACCCATACAATGCGCAACACCCCGTGATGTTTTTCTCACTGCTACTAGTGAATGTAATGTAACACACACCCATACAATGCGCACCACCCCGTAATGTTTTTCTCACTCCTACTAGTGAATGTAATGTAACACACACCCATACAATGCGCACCACCCCGTGATGTTTTTCTCACTCCTACTAGTGAATGTAATGTAACACACACCCATACAATGCGCACCACCCCGTGATGTTTTTCTCAATCCTACTAGTGAATGTAATGTAACACACACCCATACAATGCGCACCACCCCGTGATGTTTTTCTCACTCCTACTAGTGAATGTAATGTAACACACACCCATACAATGCGCACCACCCCGTGATGTTTTTCTCACTCCTACTAGTGAATGTAATGTAACACACACCCATACAATGCGAACCACCCCGTGATGTTTTTCTCACTCCTACTAGTGAATGTAATGTAACACACACCCATACAATGCGCACCACCCCGTGATGTTTTTCTAACTCCTACTAGTGAATGTAATGTAACACACACCCATACAATGCGCACCACCCCGTGATGTTTTTCTCACTCCTACTAGTGAATGTAATGTAACACGCACCCGTACAATGCGCACCACCCCGTGATGTTTTTCTCACTCCTACTAGTGAATGTAATGTAACACACACCCATACAATGCGAACCACCCCGTGATGTTTTTCGCACTCCTACTAATGAATCTAATGTAACACACACCCATACAATGCGCACCACCCCGCGATGTTTTTCAGAAACCTATCCTACATTGCCACTGCATGTTCCCTGACCTCCCCATGCTGACCACCCCGCAGTACTTTTCTCCATCCTACATTGCCACTCACTGCCTATCCAAATTCAGACCCTCCGATTCACACCACCCCGTGATGTTTTTCTCACTCCTAGTAGTGAATGTAATGTAACACCCACCCATACAATGCGCACCACCCCGTGATGTTTTTCTCACTCCTACTAGTGAATGTAATGTAACACACACCCATACAATGCGCACCACCCCGTGATGTTTTTCTCACTCCTACTAGTGAATGTAATGTAACACACACCCATACAATACGCACCACCCCGTGATGTTTTTCTCACTCCTACTAGTGAATGTAATGTAACACGCACCCGTACAATGCGCACCACCCCGTGATGTTTTTCTCACTCCTACTAGTGAATGTAATGTAACACACACCCATACAATGCGCACCACCCCGTGATGTTTTTCTCACTCCTACTAGTGAATGTAATGTAACACACACCCATACAATGCGCACCACCCCGTGATGTTTTTCTCATTCCTACTAGTGAATCTAATGTAACACACACCCATACAATGCGCACCACCCCGCGATGTTTTTCAGAAACCTATCCTACATTGCCACTGCATGTTCCCTGACCTCCCCATGCTGACCACCCCGCAGTACTTTTCTCCATCCTACATTGCCACTCACTGCCTATCCAAATTCAGACCCTCCGATTCACACCACCCCGTGATGTTTTTCTCACTGCTACTAGTGAATGTAATGTAACACACACACATACAATGCGCACCACCCCGTGATGTTTTTCTCACTCCTACTAGTGAATGTAATGTAACACACACCCATACAATGCGCACCACCCCATGATGTTTTTCTCACTCCTATTAGTGAATGTAATGTAACACACACCCATACAATGCGCACGACCCCGTGATGTTTTTCTCACTCCTATGAGTGAATCTAATGTAACACACACCCATACAATGCGCACCACCCCGCGATGTTTTTCAGAAACGGATCCTACATTGCCCCTGCATGTTCCCTGACCTCCCCATGCTGACCACCCCGCGGTGCTTTTCTCCATCCTACATTGCCACTCAGTGCCTATCCTAAATCAGACCCTCCGATTCACACCACCAGATGATGTTTTTCTCACTCCTACTAGTGAATGTAATGTAACACACACCCATACAATGCGCACCGCCCCGTGATGTTTTTCTCACTCCTACTAGTGAATGTAATGTAACACACACCCATACAATGCGCACCGCCCCGTGCTGTTTTTCTCACTCCTACTAGTGAATGTAATGTAACACACAGCCATTCAATGCGCACCACCCCGTGATGTTTTTCTCACTGCTACTAGTGAATGTAATGTAACACACACCCATACAATGCGCACCACCCCGTGATGTTTTTCTCACTCCTACTAGTGAATGTAATGTAACACAAACCCATACAGTGCGCACCACCCCGTGATGTTTTTCTCACTCCTACTAGTGAATGTAATGTAACACACCCCCATAGAGTGCGCACCACCCCGTGATGTTTTTCTCACTCCTACTAGTGAACGTAATGTAACACACACCCATACAATGCGCACCACCCCGTGATGTTTTTCTCACTCCTACTAGTGAATGTAATGTAACACACACCCATACAATGCGCACCACCCCGTGATGTTTTTCTCACTCCTACTAGTGAACGTAATGTAACACACACCCATACAATGCGCACCACCCCGTGATGTTTTTCTCACTCCTACTAGTGAATGTAATGTAACACACACCCATACAATGCGCACCACCCCGTGATGTTGTTCTCACTCCTACTAGTGAATGTAATGTAACACACACCCATACAATGCGCACCACCCCGTGATGTTTTTCTCACTCCTACTAGTGAATGTAATGTAACACACACCCATACAATGCGCACCACCCCGTGATGTTTTTCTCACTGCTACTAATGAATGTAATGTAACACACACCCATACAATGCGCACCACCCCGTGATGTTTTTCTCACTCCTACTAGTGAATGTAATGTAACACACACCCATACATTGCGCACCACCCCGTGATGTTTTTCTCACTCCTACTAGTGAATGTAATGTAACACACACCCATGCAGTGCGCACCACCCCGTGATGTTTTTCTCACTCCTTCTAGTGAATGTAATGTAACACACACCCATACAATGCGCACCACCCCGTGATGTTTTTCTTACTCCTACTAGTGAATGTAATGTAACACACAACCATACAATGCGCACCACCCCGTGATGTTTTTCTCACTCCTACTAGTGAATGTAATGTAACACACACCCATACAATACGCACCACCCCGTGATGTTTTTCTCACTCCTACTAGTGAATCTAATGTAACACACACCCATACAATGCGCACCACCCCGTGATGTTTTTCTCACTCCTACTAGTGAATGTAATGTAACACACACCCATACAATGCGCACCACCCCGTGATGTTTTTCTCACTGCTACTAGTGAATGTAATGTAACACACACCCATACAATGCGCACCACCCCATGATGTTTTTCTCACTCCTATTAGTGAATGTAATGTAACACACACCCATACAATGCGCACGACCCCGTGATGTTTTTCTCACTCCTATGAGTGAATGTAATGTAACACACACCCATACAATGCGCACGACCCCATGATGTTTTTCTCACTCCTATTAGTGAATGTAATGTAACACACACCCATACAATGCGAACCACCCCGTGATGTTTTTCGCACTCCTACTAATGAATCTAATGTAACACACACCCATACAATGCGCACCACCCCGCGATGTTTTTCAGAAACCTATCCTACATTGCCACTGCATGTTCCCTGACCTCCCCATGCTGACCACCCCGCAGTACTTTTCTCCATCCTACATTGCCACTCACTGTCTATCCTAATTCAGACCCTCCGATTCACACCACCCCGTGATGTTTTTCTCACTCCTAGTAGTGAATGTAATGTAACACCCACCCATACAATGCGCACCACCCCGTGATGTTTTTCTCACTGCTACTAGTGAATGTAATGTAACACACACCCATACAATGCGCACCACCCCGTGATGTTTTTCTCACTGCTACTAGTGAATGTAATGTAACACACACCCATACAATGCGCACCGCCCCGTGATGTTTTTCTCACTCCTACTAGTGAATCTAATGTAACACACACCCATACAATGCGCACCGCCCCGTGATGTTTTTCTCACTCCTACTAGTGAATGTAATGTAACACACACCCATACAATGCGCACCACCCCGTGATGTTTTTCTCACTCCTACTAGTGAATGTAATGTAACACACACCCATACAATGCGCACCACCCCGTGATGTTTTTCTCATTCCTACTAGTGAATCTAATGTAACACACACCCATACAATGCGCACCACCCCGCGATGTTTTTCAGAAACCTATGCTACATTGCCACTGCATGTTCCCTGACCTCCCCATGCTGACCACCCCGCAGTACTTTTCTCCATCCTACATTGCCACTCACTGCCTATCCAAATTCAGACCCTCCGATTCACACCACCCCGTGATGTTTTTCTCACTGCTACTAGTGAATGTAATGTAACACACACACATACAATGCGCACCACCCCGTGATGTTTTTCTCACTCCTACTAGTGAATGTAATGTAACACACACACATACAATGCGCACCACCCCATGATGTTTTTCTCACTCCTATTAGTGAATGTAATGTAACACACAACCATACAATGCGCACGACCCCGTGATGTTTTTCTCACTCCTATGAGTGAATCTAATGTAACACACACCCATACAATGCGCACCACCCCGCGATGTTTTTCAGAAACGGATCCTACATTGCCCCTGCATGTTCCCTGACCTCCCCATGCTGACCACCCCGCGGTGCTTTTCTCCATCCTACATTGCCACTCAGTGCCAATCCTAATTCAGACCCTCCGATTCACACCACCAGATGATGTTTTTCTCACTCCTACTAGTGAATGTAATGTAACACACACCCATACAATGCGCAACACCCCGTGATGTATTTCTCACTCCTACTAGTGAATGTAATGTAACACACACCCATACAATGCGCACCACCCCGTGATGTTTTACTCACTCCTACTAGTGAATGTAATGTAACACACACCCATACAATGCGCACCGCCCCGTGCTGTTTTTCTCACTCCTACTAGTGAATGTAATGTAACACACAGCCATTCAATGCGCACCACCCCGTGATGTTTTTCTCACTCCTACTAGTGAATGTAATGTAACACACACCCATACAGTGCGCACCACCCCGTGATGTTTTTCTCACTCCTACTAGTGAATGTAATGTAACACACACCCATACAGTGCGCACCACCCCGTGATGTTTTTCTCACTCCTACTAGTGAACGTAATGTAACACACACCCATACAATGCGCACCACCCCGTGATGTTTTTCTCACTCCTACTAGTGAACGTAATGTAACACACACCCATACAATGCGCACCACCCCGTGATGTTTTTCTCACTCCTACTAGTGAACGTAATGTAACACACACCCATACAATGCGCACCACCCCGTGATGTTTTTCTCACTCCTACTAGTGAACGTAATGTAACACACACCCATACAATGGGCACCACCCCGTGATGTTGTTCTCACTCCTACTAGTGAATGTAATGTAACACACACCCATACAATGCGCACCACCCCGTGATGTTTTTCTCACTCCTACTAGTGAATGTAATGTAACACACACCCATACAATGCGCACCACCCCGTGATGTTTTTCTCACTGCTACTAGTGAATGTAATGTAACACACACCCATACAATGCGCACCACCCCGTGATGTTTTTCTCACTCCTACTAGTGAATGTAATGTAACACACACCCATACATTGCGCACCACCCCGTGATGTTTTTCTCACTCCTACTAGTGAATGTAATGTAACACACACCCATGCAGTGCGCACCACCCCGTGATGTTTTTCTCACTCCTACTAGTGAATGTAATGTAACACACACCCATACAATGCGCACCACCCCGTGATGTTTTTCTTACTCCTACTAGTGAATGTAATGTAACACACAACCATACAATGCGCACCACCCCGTGATGTTTTTCTCACTCCTACTAGTGAATGTAATGTAACACACACCCATACAATGCGCACCACCCCGTGATGTTTTTCTCACTCCTACTAGTGAATCTAATGTAACACACACCCATACAATGCGCACCACCCCGTGATGTTTTTCTCACTCCTACTAGTGAATGTAATGTAACACACACCCATACAATGCGCACCACCCCGTGATGTTTTTCTCACTGCTACTAGTGAATGTAATGTAACACACACCCATACAATGCGCACCACCCCATGATGTTTTTCTCACTCCTATTAGTGAATGTAATGTAACACACACCCATACAATGCGCACGACCCCGTGATGTTTTTCTCACTCCTATGAGTGAATGTAATGTAACACACACCCATACAATGCGCACGACCCCATGATGTTTTTCTCACTCCTATTAGTGAATGTAATGTAACACACACCCATACAATGCGAACCACCCCGTGATGTTTTTCGCACTCCTACTAATGAATCTAATGTAACACACACCCATACAATGCGCACCACCCCGCGATGTTTTTCAGAAACCTATCCTACATTGCCACTGCATGTTCCCTGACCTCCCCATGCTGACCACCCCGCAGTACTTTTCTCCATCCTACATTGCCACTCACTGTCTATCCTAATTCAGACCCTCCGATTCACACCACCCCGTGATGTTTTTCTCACTCCTAGTAGTGAATGTAATGTAACACCCACCCATACAATGCGCACCACCCCGTGATGTTTTTCTCACTCCTACTAGTGAATGTAATGTAACACACACCCATACAATGCGCACCACCCCGTGATGTTTTTCTCACTCCTACTAGTGAATGTAATGTAACACACACCCATACAATGCGCACCCCCCCTGATGTTTTTCTCACTCCTATTAGTGAATGTAATGTAACTCACACCCATACAATGCGCACCACCCCGTGATGTTTTTCTCACTCCTACTAGTGAATGTAATGTAACACACACCCATACAATGCGCACCACCCCGTGATGTTTTTCTCACTCCTACTAGTGAATGTAATGTACCACACACCCGTACAATGCGCACCACCCCGTGATGTTTTTCTCACTCCTACTAGTGAATGTAATGTAACACACACCCGTACAATGCGCACCACCCCGTGATGTTTTTCTCACTCCTACTAGTGAATGTAATGTAACACACACCCGTACAATGCGCACCACCCCGTGATGTTTTTCTCACTCCTACTAGTGAATGTAATGTAACACACACCCGTACAATGCGCACCGCCCCGTGATGTTTTTCTCACTCCTACTAGTGAATGTAATGTAACACACACCCATACAATGCGCACCACCCCGTGATGTTTTTCTCACTGCTACTAGTGAATGTAATGTAACACACACCCATACAATGCGCACCACCCCTTGATGTTTTTCTCACTGCTACTAGTGAATGTAATGTAACACACACCCATACAATGCGCACCGCCCCGTGATGTTTTTCTCACTCCTACTAGTGAATCTAATGTAACACACACCCATACAATGCGCACCACCCCGTGATGTTTTTCTCACTCCTACTAGTGAATGTAATGTAACACGCACCCGTACAATGCGCACCACCCCGTGATGTTTTTCTCACTCCTACTAGTGAATGTAATGTAACACACACCCATACAATGCGAACCACCCCGTGATGTTTTTCGCACTCCTACTAATGAATCTAATGTAACACACACCCATACAATGCGCACCACCCCGCGATGTTTTTCAGAAACCTATCCTACATTGCCACTGCATGTTCCCTGACCTCCCCATGCTGACCACCCCGCAGTACTTTTCTCCATCCTACATTGCCACTCACTGCCTATCCAAATTCAGACCCTCCGATTCACACCACCCCGTGATGTTTTTCTCACTCCTAGTAGTGAATGTAATGTAACACCCACCCATACAATGCGCACCACCCCGTGATGTTTTTCTCACTCCTACTAGTGAATGTAATGTAACACACACCCATACAATGCGCACCACCCCGTGATGTTTTTCTCACTCCTACTAGTGAATGTAATGTAACACACACCCATACAATGCGCACCCCCCCTGATGTTTTTCTCACTCCTATTAGTGAATGTAATGTAACACACACCCATACAATGCGCACCACCCCGTAATGTTTTTCTCACTCCTACTAGTGAATCTAATGTAACACACACCCATACAATGCGCACCACCACGCGATGTTTTTCAGAAACCTATCCTACATTGCCACTGCATGTTCCCTGACCTCCCCATGCTGACCACCTCGCAGTGCTTTTGTCCATCCTACATTGCCACTCACTGCCTATCCTAAATCAGACCCTCCGATTCACACCACCCCGTGATGTTTTTCTCACTCCTACTAGTGAATGTAATGTAACACACACCCATACAATGCGCACCACCCCGTGATGTTTTTCTCACTCCTATTAGTGAATGTAATGTAACACACACCCATACAATGCGCACCACCCCGTGATGTTTTTCTCACTGCTACTAGTGAATGTAATGTAACACACACCCATACAATGCGCACCACCCCGTGTTGATCTTCTCACTCCTACTAGTGAATGTAATGTAACACACACCCATACAATGCGCACCCCCCCGTGATGTTTTTCTCACTCCTACTAGTGAATGTAATGTAACACACACCCATACAATGCGCACCACCCCGTGATGTTTTTCTCACTCCTACTAGTGAATGTAATGTAACACACACCCATACAATGCGCACCACAACGCGATGTTTTTCAGAAACCTATCCTACATTGCCACTGCATGTTCCCTGACCTCCCCATGCTGACCACCCCGCAGTGCTTTTGTCCATCCTACATTGCCACTCACTGCCTATCCTAAATCAGACCCTCCGATTCACACCACCCCGTGATGTTTTTCTCACTCCTACTAGTGAATGTAATGTAACACACACCCATACAGTGCGCACCACCCCGTGATGTTTTTCTCACTCCTACTAGTGAATCTAATGTAACACACACCCATACAATGCGCACAACCCCGTGATGTTTTTCTCACTCCTACTAGTGAATCTAATGTAACACACACCCATACAATGCGCACCACCCCGTGATGTTTTTCTCACTCCTACTAGTGAATCTAATGTAACACACACCCATACAATGCGCACCACCCCGTGATGTTTTTCTCACTGCTACTAGTGAATGTAATGTAACACACACCCATACAATGCGCACCACCCCGTGATGTTTTTCTCACTCCTACTAGTGAATCTAATGTAACACACACCCATACAATGCGCACCACCCCGTGATGTTTTTCTGACTCCTACTAGTGAATGTAATGTAACACAAACCCATACAATGCGCACCACCCCGTGATGTTTTTCTCACTCCTACTAGTGAATGTAATGTAACACACACCCATACAATGCGCACCACCCCGTGATGTTTTTCTCACTCCTACTAGTGAATGTAATGTAACACACACCCATACAGTGCTCACCACCCCGTGATGTTTTTCTCACTGCTACTAGTGAATGTAATGTAAAACACACCCATACAATGCGCACCACCCCGTGATGTTTTTCTCACTGCTACTAGTGAATGTAATGTAACACACACCCATACAATGCGCACCACCCCGTGATGTTTTTCTCACTCCTACTAGTGAATGTAATGTAACACACACCCATACAATGCGCACCACCCCATGATGTTTTTCTCACTCCTATTAGTGAATGTAATGTAACACACACCCATACAATGCGCACGACCCCGTGATGTTTTTCTCACTCCTATTAGTGAATCTAATGTAACACACACCCATACAATGCGCACCACCCCGCGATGTTTTTCAGAAACGGATCCTACATTGCCCCTGCATGTTACCTGACCTCCACATGCTGACCACCCCGCGGTGCTTTTCTCCATCCTACATTGCCACTCACTGCCTATCCTAATTCAGACCCTCCGATTCACACCACCAGATGATGTTTTTCTCACTCCTACTAGTGAATGTAATGTAACACACACCCATACAATGCGCACCACCCCGTGATGTTTTTCTCACTCCTACTAGTGAATGTAATGTAACACACACCCATACAGTGCGCACCACCCCGTGATGTTTTTCTCACTCCTACTAGTGAATGTAATGTAACACACACCCATACAGTGCGCACCACCCCGTGATATTTTTCTCACTGCTACTAGTGAATGTAATGTAACACACACCCATACAATGCGCACCAACCCGTGATGTTTTTGGCACTGCTACTAGTGAATGTAATGTAACACACACCCATACAATGCGCACCACCCCGTGATGTTTTTCTCACTCCTACTAGTGAATGTAATGTAACACACACCCATACCATGCGCACCACCCCATGATGTTTTTCTCACTCCTATTAGTGAATGTAATGTAACACACACCCATACAATGCGCACCACCCCGTGATGTTTTTCTCACTCCTACTAGTGAATCTAATGTAACACACACCCATACAATGCGCACCACCCCGTGATGTTTTTCTCACTCCTACTAGTGAATGTAATGTAACACACACCCATACAATGCGCACCACCCCGTGATGTTTTTCTCACTCCTACTAGTGAATGTAATGTAACACACACCCATACAATGCGCACCACCCCGTGATGTTTTTCTCACTGCTACTAGTGAATGTAATGTAACACACACCCATACAGTGCGCACCACCCCGTGATGTTTTTCTCACTCCTACTAGTGAATGTAATGTAACACACACCCATACAGTGCGCACCACCCCGTGATGTTTTTCTCACTCCTACTAGTGAATGTAATGTAACACACACCCATACAGTGCGCATCACCCCGTGATGTTTTTCTCACTCCTACTAGTGAATGTAATGTAACACACACCCATACAATGCGCACCACCCCGTGATGTTTTTCTTACTCCTACTAGTGAATGTAATGTAACACACACCCATACAATGCGCACCACCCCGTGATGTTTTTCTCACTCCTACTAGTGAATCTAATGTAACACACACCCATACAATGCGCACCACCCCGTGATGTTTTTCTCACTCCTACTAGTGAATGTAATGTAACACACACCCATACAATGCGCACCACCCCGTGATGTTTTTCTCACTCCTACTAGTGAATGTAATGTAACACACACCCATACAATGCGCACCACCCCGTGATGTTTTTCTCACTCCTACTAGTGAATGTAATGTAACACACACCCATACAATGCGCACCACCCCGTGATGTTTTTCTCACTCCTACTAGTGAATGTAATGTAACACACACCCATACAGTGCGCACCACCCCGTGATGTTTTTCTCACTCCTACTAGTGAATGTAATGTAACACACACCCATACAATGCGCACCACCCCGTGATGTTTTTCTCACTCCTACTAGTGAATGTAATGTAACACACACCCATACAGTGCGCACCACCCCGTGATGTTTTTCTCACTCCTACTAGTGAATGTAATGTAACACACACCCATACAGTGCGCACCACCCCGTGATATTTTTCTCACTGCTACTAGTGAATGTAATGTAACACACACCCATACAATGCGCACCACCCCGTGATGTTTTTCTCACTCCTATTAGTTAATGTAATGTAACACACACCCATACAATGCGCACGACCCCGTGATGTTTTTCTCACTCCTATGAGTGAATCTAATGTAACACACACCCATACAATGCGCACCACCCCGCGATGTTTTTCAGAAACGGATCCTACATTGCCCCTGCATGTTCCCTGACCTCCCCATGCTGACCACCGCGCTGTGCTTTTCTCCATCCTACATTGCCACTCACTGCCTATCCTAATTCAGACCCTCCGATTCACACCACCAGATGATGTTTTTCTCACTCCTACTAGTGAATGTAATGTAACACACACCCATACAATGCGCACCGCCCCGTGATGTTTTTCTCACTCCTACTAGTGAATGTAATGTAACACACACCCATACAATGCGCACCACCCCGTGATGTTTTTCTCACTCCTACTAGTGAATGTAATGTAACACACACCCATACAGTGCGCACCACCCCGTGATGTTTTTCTCACTCCTACTAGTGAATGTAATGTAACACACACCCATACAGTGCGCACCAGCCCGTGATGTTTTTATCACTCCTACTAGTGAACGTAATGTAACACACACCCATACAATGCGCACCACCCCGTGATGTTTTTCTCACTCCTACTAGTGAATGTAATGTAACACACACCCATACAATGCGCACCACCCCGTGATGTTTTTCTCACTCCTACTAGTGAATCTAATGTAACACACACCCATACAATGCGCACCACCCCGTGATGTTTTTCTCACTCCTACTAGTGAATCTAATGTAACACACACCCATACAATGCGCACCACCCCGTGATGTTTTTCTCACTCCTACTAGTGAATGTAATGTAACACACACCCATACAATGCGCACCACCCCGTGATGTTTTTCTCACTCCTACTAGTGAATGTAATGTAACACACACCCATACAATGCGCACCACCCCGTGATGTTGTTCTCACTACTACTAGTGAATCTAATGTAACACACACCCATACAATGCGCACCACCCCGTGATGTTTTTATCACTCCTACTAGTGAATCTAATGTAACACACACCCATTCAATGCGCACCACCCCGTGATGTTTTTCTCACTCCTACTAGTGAATGTAATGTAACACACACCCATACAATGCGCACCACCCCGTGATGTTTTTCTCACTCCTACTAGTGAATGTAATGTAACACACACCCATACAATGCGCACCACCCCGTGATGTTTTTCTCACTGCTACTAGTGAATGTAATGTAACACACACCCATACAGTGCGCACCACCCCGTGATGTTTTTCTCACTCCTACTAGTGAATGTAATGTAACACACACCCATACAGTGCGCACCACCCCGTGATGTTTTTCTCACTCCTACTAGTGAATGTAATGTAACACACACCCATACAGTGCGCACCACCCCGTGATGTTTTTCTCACTCCTACTAGTGAATGTAATGTAACACACACCCATACAATGCGCACCACCCCGTGATGTTTTTCTTACTCCTACTAGTGAATGTAATGTAACACACAACCATACAATGCGCACCACCCCGTGATGTTTTTCTCACTCCTACTAGTGAATGTAATGTAACACACACCCATACAATGCGCACCATCCCGTGATGTTTTTCTCACTCCTACTAGTGAATCTAATGTAACACACACCCATACAATGCGCACCACCCCGTGATGTTTTTCTCACTCCTACTAGTGAATGTAATGTAACACACACCCATACAATGCGCACCACCCCGTGATGTTTTTCTCACTGCTACTAGTGAATGTAATGTAACACACACCCATACAATGCGCACCACCCCATGATGTTTTTCTCACTCCTATTAGTGAATGTAATGTAACACACACCCATACAATGCGCACGACCCCGTGATGTTTTTCTCACTCCTATGAGTGAATCTAATGTAACACACACCCATACAATGCGCACCACCCCGTGATGTTTTTATCACTCCTACTAGTGAATCTAATGTAACACACACCCATACAATGCGCACCACCCCGTGATGTTTTTCTCACTCCTACTAGTGAATGTAATGTAACACACACCCATACAATGCGCACCACCCCGTGATGTTTTTCTCACTGCTACTAGTGAATGTAATGTAACACACACCCATACAATGCGCACCACCCCGTGATGTTTTTCTCACTCCTACTAGTGAATGTAATGTAACACACACCCATACAGTGCGCACCACCCCGTGATGTTTTTCTCACTCCTACTAGTGAATGTAATGTAACACACACCCATACAATGCGCACCACCCCGTGATGTTTTTCTCACTCCTATTAGTGAATGTAATGTAACACGCACCCATACAATGCGCATCACCCCGTGACGTTTTTCTCACTGCTACTAGTGAATGTAATGTAACACACACCCATACAATGCGCACCACCCCGTGTTGATTTTCTCACTCCTACTAGTGAATGTAATGTAACACACACCCATACAATGCGCACCACCCCGTGATGTTTTTCTCACTCCTACTAGTGACTGTAATGTAACACACACCCATACAATGCGCACCACCCCGTGATGTTTTTCTCACTCCTACTAGTGAATGTAATGTAACACACACCCGTACAATGCGCACAACCCCGTGATGTTTTTCTCACTCCTACTAGTGAATCTAATGTAACACACACCCAAACAATGCGCACCACCACGCGATGTTTTTCAGAAACCTATCCTACATTGCCACTGCATGTTCCCTGACCTCCCCATGCTGACCACCCCGCAGTGCTTTTGTCCATCCTACATTGCCACTCACTGCCTATCCTAAATCAGACCCTCCGATTCACACCACCCCGTGATGTTTTTCTCACTCCTACTAGTGAATGTAATGTAACACACACCCATACAATGCGCACCACCCCGTGATGTTTTTCTCACTCCTATTAGTGAATGTAATGTAACACACACCCATACAATGCGCACCACCCCGTGATGTTTTTCTCACTGCTACTAGTGAATGTAATGTAACACACACCCATACAATGCGCACCACCCCGTGTTGATTTTCTCACTCCTACTAGTGAATGTAATGTAACACACACCCATACAATGCGCACCACCCCGTGATGTTTTTCTCACTCCTACTAGTGAATGTAATGTAACACACACCCATACAATGCGCACCACCCCGTGATGTTTTTCTCACTCCTACTAGTGAATGTAATGTAACACACACCCATACAATGCGCACCACCCCGTGATGTTTTTCTCACTCCTACTAGTGAATGTAATGTAACACACACCCATACAATGCGCACCACCCCGTGATGTTTTTCTCACTCCTACTAGTGAATGTAATGTAACACACACCCATACAATGCGAACCACCCCGTGATGTTTTTCGCACTCCTACTAATGAATCTAATGTAACACACACCCATACAATGCGCACCACCCCGCGATGTTTTTCAGAAACCTATCCTACATTGCCACTGCATGTTCCCTGACCTCCCCATGCTGACCACCCCGCAGTACTTTTCTCCATCCTACATTGCCACTCACTGCCTATCCTAATTCAGACCCTCCGATTCACACCACCCCGTTATGTTTTTCTCACTCCTAGTAGTGAATGTAATGTAACACCCACCCATACAATGCGCACCACCCCGTGATGTTTTTCTCACTCCTACTAGTGAATGTAATGTAACACACACCCATACAATGCGCACCACCCCGTGATGTTTTTCTCACTCCTACTAGTGAATGTAATGTAACACACACCCATACAATGCGCACCCCCCCCTGATGTTTTTCTCACTCCTATTAGTGAATCTAATGTAACACACACCCATACAATGCGCACCACCCCGTGATGTTTTTCTCACTCCTACTAGTGAATCTAATGTAACACACACCCATACAATGTGCACCACCCCGTGATGTTTTTCTCACTCCTACTAGTGAATCTAATGTAACACACACCCATACAATGCGCACCACCCCGTGATGTTTTTCTCACTCCTACTAGTGAATGTAATGTAACACACACCCATACAATGCGCACCACCCCGTGATGTTTTTCTCACTCCTACTAGTGAATCTAATGTAACACACACCCATACAATGCGCACCACCCCGTGATGTTGTTCTCACTACTACTAGTGAATCTAATGTAACACACACCCATACAATGCGCACCACCCCGTGATGTTTTTATCACTCCTACTAGTGAATCTAATGTAACACACACCCATACAATGCGCACCACCCCGTGATGTTTTTCTCACTCCTACTAGTGAATGTAATGTAACACACACCCATACAATGCGCACCACCCCGTGATGTTTTTCTCACTCCTACTAGTGAATGTAATGTAACACACACCCATACAGTGTGCACCACCCCGTGATGTTTTTCTCACTCCTACTAGTGAATGTAATGTAACACACACCCATACAGTGCGCACCACCCCGTGATGTTTTTCTCACTCCTACTAGTGAATGTAATGTAACACACACCCATACAGTGCGCACCACCCCGTGATGTTTTTCTCACTCCTACTAGTGAATGTAATGTAACACACACCCATACAATGCGCACCACCCCGTGATGTTTTTCTCACTCCTACTAGTGAATGTAATGTAACACACAACCATACAATGCGCACCACCCCATGTTTTTCTCACTCCTACTAGTGAATCTAATGTAACACACACCCATACAATGCGCACCACCACGTGTTGATCTTCTCACTCCTACTAGTGAATGTAATGTAACACACACCCATACAATGCGCACCACCCCGTGATGTTTTTCTCACTCCTACTAGTGAATGTAATGTAACACACACCCATACAATGCGCACCACCCCGTGATGTTTTTCTCACTCCTACTAGTGAATCTAATGTAACACACACCCATACAATGCGCACCACCCCGTGATGTTTTTCTCACTCCTACTAGTGAATGTAATGTAACACACACCCATACAATGCGCACCACCCCGTGATGTTTTTCTCACTGCTACTAGTGAATGTAATGTAACACACACCCATACAATGCGCACCACCCCGCGATGTTTTTCAGAAACGGATCCTACATTGCCCCTGCATGTTCCCTGACCTCCCCATGCTGACCACCGCGCTGTGCTTTTCTCCATCCTACATTGCCACTCACTGCCTATCCTAATTCAGACCCTCCGATTCACACAACCAGATGATGTTTTTCTCACTCCTACTAGTGAATGTAATGTAACACACACCCATACAATGCGCACCGCCCCGTGATGTTTTTCTCACTCCTACTAGTGAATGTAATGTAACACACACCCATACAATGCGCACCACCCCGTGATGTTTTTCTCACTCCTACTAGTGAATGTAATGTAACACACACACATACAGTGCGCACCACCCCGTGATGTTTTTCTCACTCCTACTAGTGAATGTAATGTAACACACACCCATACAGTGCGCACCAGCCCGTGATGTTTTTATCACTCCTACTAGTGAACGTAATGTAACACACACCCATACAATGCGCACCACCCCGTGATGTTTTTCTCACTCCTACTAGTGAATGTAATGTAACACACACCCATACAATGCGCACCACCCCGTGATGTTTTTCTCACTCCTACTAGTGAATCTAATGTAACACACACCCATACAATGCGCACCACCCCGTGATGTTTTTCTCACTCCTACTAGTGAATCTAATGTAACACACACCCATACAATGCGCACCACCCCGTGATGTTTTTCTCACTCCTACTAGTGAATGTAATGTAACACACACCCATACAATGCGCACCACCCCGTGATGTTTTTCTCACTCCTACTAGTGAATGTAATGTAACACACACCCATACAATGCGCACCACCCCGTGATGTTGTTCTCACTACTACTAGTGAATCTAATGTAACACACACCCATACAATGCGCACCACCCCGTGATGTTTTTATCACTCCTACTAGTGAATCTAATGTAACACACACCCATACAATGCGCACCACCCCGTGATGTTTTTCTCACTCCTACTAGTGAATGTAATGTAACACACACCCATACAATGCGCACCACCCCGTGATGTTTTTCTCACTCCTACTAGTGAATGTAATGTAACACACACCCATACAATGCGCACCACCCCGTGATGTTTTTCTCACTGCTACTAGTGAATGTAATGTAACACACACCCATACAGTGCGCACCACCCCGTGATGTTTTTCTCACTCCTACTAGTGAATGTAATGTAACACACACCCATACAGTTCGCACCACCCCGTGATGTTTTTCTCACTCCTACTAGTGAATGTAATGAAACACACACCCATACAGTGCGCACCACCCCGTGATGTTTTTCTCACTCCTACTAGTGAATGTAATGTAACACACACCCATACAATGCGCACCACCCCGTGATGTTTTTCTTACTCCTACTAGTGAATGTAATGTAACACACAACCATACAATGCGCACCACCCCGTGATGTTTTTCTCACTCCTACTAGTGAATGTAATGTAACACACACCCATACAATGCGCACCATCCCGTGATGTTTTTCTCACTCCTACTAGTGAATCTAATGTAACACACACCCATACAATGCGCACCACCCCGTGATGTTTTTCTCACTCCTACTAGTGAATGTAATGTAACACACACCCATACAATGCGCACCACCCCGTGATGTTTTTCTCACTGCTACTAGTGAATGTAATGTAACACACACCCATACAATGCGCACCACCCCATGATGTTTTTCTCACTCCTATTAGTGAATGTAATGTAACACACACCCATACAATGCGCACGACCCCGTGATGTTTTTCTCACTCCTATGAGTGAATCTAATGTAACACACACCCATACAATGCGCACCACCCCGTGATGTTTTTATCACTCCTACTAGTGAATCTAATGTAACACACACCCATACAATGCGCACCACCCCGTGATGTTTTTCTCACTCCTACTAGTGAATGTAATGTAACACACACCCATACAATGCGCACCACCCCGTGATGTTTTTCTCACTGCTACTAGTGAATGTAATGTAACACACACCCATACAATGCGCACCACCCCGTGATGTTTTTCTCACTCCTACTAGTGAATGTAATGTAACACACACCCATACAGTGCGCACCACCCCGTGATGTTTTTCTCACTCCTACTAGTGAATGTAATGTAACACACACCCATACAATGCGCACCACCCCGTGATGTTTTTCTCACTCCTATTAGTGAATGTAATGTAACACGCACCCATACAATGCGCATCACCCCGTGACGTTTTTCTCACTGCTACTAGTGAATGTAATGTAACACACACCCATACAATGCGCACCACCCCGTGTTGATTTTCTCACTCCTACTAGTGAATGTAATGTAACACACACCCATACAATGCGCACCACCCCGTGATGTTTTTCTCACTCCTACTAGTGACTGTAATGTAACACACACCCATACAATGCGCACCACCCCGTGATGTTTTTCTCACTCCTACTAGTGAATGTAATGTAACACACACCCGTACAATGCGCACAACCCCGTGATGTTTTTCTCACTCCTACTAGTGAATCTAATGTAACACACACCCATACAATGCGCACCACCACGCGATGTTTTTCAGAAACCTATCCTACATTGCCACTGCATGTTCCCTGACCTCCCCATGCTGACCACCCCGCAGTGCTTTTGTCCATCCTACATTGCCACTCACTGCCTATCCTAAATCAGACCCTCCGATTCACACCACCCCGTGATGTTTTTCTCACTCCTACTAGTGAATGTAATGTAACACACACCCATACAATGCGCACCACCCCGTGATGTTTTTCTCACTCCTATTAGTGAATGTAATGTAACACACACCCATACAATGCGCACCACCCCGTGATGTTTTTCTCACTGCTACTAGTGAATGTAATGTAACACACACCCATACAATGCGCACCACCCCGTGTTGATTTTCTCACTCCTACTAGTGAATGTAATGTAACACACACCCATACAATGCGCACCACCCCGTGATGTTTTTCTCACTCCTACTAGTGAATGTAATGTAACACACACCCATACAATGCGCACCACCCCGTGATGTTTTTCTCACTCCTACTAGTGAATGTAATGTAACACACACCCATACAATGCGCACCACCCCGTGATGTTTTTCTCACTCCTACTAGTGAATGTAATGTAACACACACCCATACAATGCGCACCACCCCGTGATGTTTTTCTCACTCCTACTAGTGAATGTAATGTAACACACACCCATACAATGCGAACCACCCCGTGATGTTTTTCGCACTCCTACTAATGAATCTAATGTAACACACACCCATACAATGCGCACCACCCCGCGATGTTTTTCAGAAACCTATCCTACATTGCCACTGCATGTTCCCTGACCTCCCCATGCTGACCACCCCGCAGTACTTTTCTCCATCCTACATTGCCACTCACTGCCTATCCTAATTCAGACCCTCCGATTCACACCACCCCGTTATGTTTTTCTCACTCCTAGTAGTGAATGTAATGTAACACCCACCCATACAATGCGCACCACCCCGTGATGTTTTTCTCACTCCTACTAGTGAATGTAATGTAACACACACCCATACAATGCGCACCACCCCGTGATGTTTTTCTCACTCCTACTAGTGAATGTAATGTAACACACACCCATACAATGCGCACCCCCCCCTGATGTTTTTCTCACTCCTATTAGTGAATCTAATGTAACACACACCCATACAATGCGCACCACCCCGTGATGTTTTTCTCACTCCTACTAGTGAATCTAATGTAACACACACCCATACAATGCGCACCACCCCGTGATGTTTTTCTCACTCCTACTAGTGAATCTAATGTAACACACACCCATACAATGCGCACCACCCCGTGATGTTTTTCTCACTCCTACTAGTGAATGTAATGTAACACACACCCATACAATGCGCACCACCCCGTGATGTTTTTCTCACTCCTACTAGTGAATGTAATGTAACACACACCCATACAATGCGCACCACCCCGTGATGTTTTTCTCACTCCTACTAGTGAATGTAATGTAACACACACCCATACAATGCGCACCACCCCGTGATGTTTTTCTCACTCCTACTAGTGAATGTAATGTAACACACACCCATACAATGCGCACCACCCCGTGATGTTTTTCTCACTCCTACTAGTGAATGTAATGTAACACACACCCATACAATGCGAACCACCCCGTGATGTTTTTCGCACTCCTACTAATGAATCTAATGTAACACACACCCATACAATGCGCACCACCCCGCGATGTTTTTCAGAAACCTATCCTACATTGCCACTGCATGTTCCCTGACCTCCCCATGCTGACCACCCCGCAGTACTTTTCTCCATCCTACATTGCCACTCACTGCCTATCCTAATTCAGACCCTCCGATTCACACCACCCCGTTATGTTTTTCTCACTCCTAGTAGTGAATGTAATGTAACACCCACCCATACAATGCGCACCACCCCGTGATGTTTTTCTCACTCCTACTAGTGAATGTAATGTAACACACACCCATACAATGCGCACCACCCCGTGATGTTTTTCTCACTCCTACTAGTGAATGTAATGTAACACACACCCATACAATGCGCACCCCCCCCTGATGTTTTTCTCACTCCTATTAGTGAATCTAATGTAACACACACCCATACAATGCGCACCACCCCGTGATGTTTTTCTCACTCCTACTAGTGAATCTAATGTAACACACACCCATACAATGTGCACCACCCCGTGATGTTTTTCTCACTCCTACTAGTGAATCTAATGTAACACACACCCATACAATGCGCACCACCCCGTGATGTTTTTCTCACTCCTACTAGTGAATGTAATGTAACACACACCCATACAATGCGCACCACCCCGTGATGTTTTTCTCACTCCTACTAGTGAATCTAATGTAACACACACCCATACAATGCGCACCACCCCGTGATGTTGTTCTCACTACTACTAGTGAATCTAATGTAACACACACCCATACAATGCGCACCACCCCGTGATGTTTTTATCACTCCTACTAGTGAATCTAATGTAACACACACCCATACAATGCGCACCACCCCGTGATGTTTTTCTCACTCCTACTAGTGAATGTAATGTAACACACACCCATACAATGCGCACCACCCCGTGATGTTTTTCTCACTCCTACTAGTGAATGTAATGTAACACACACCCATACAGTGTGCACCACCCCGTGATGTTTTTCTCACTCCTACTAGTGAATGTAATGTAACACACACCCATACAGTGCGCACCACCCCGTGATGTTTTTCTCACTCCTACTAGTGAATGTAATGTAACACACACCCATACAATGCGCACCACCCCGTGATGTTTTTCTCACTCCTACTAGTGAATGTAATGTAACACACAACCATACAATGCGCACCACCCCATGTTTTTCTCACTCCTACTAGTGAATCTAATGTAACACACACCCATACAATGCGCACCACCCCGTGATGTTTTTCTCACTCCTACTAGTGAATCTAATGTAACACACACCCATACAATGCGCACCACCACGTGTTGATCTTCTCACTCCTACTAGTGAATGTAATGTAACACACACCCATACAATGCGCACCACCCCGTGATGTTTTTCTCACTCCTACTAGTGAATGTAATGTAACACACACCCATACAATGCGCACCACCCCGTGATGTTTTTCTCACTCCTACTAGTGAATCTAATGTAACACACACCCATACAATGCGCACCACCCCGTGATGTTTTTCTCACTCCTACTAGTGAATGTAATGTAACACACACCCATACAATGCGCACCACCCCGTGATGTTTTTCTCACTGCTACTAGTGAATGTAATGTAACACACACCCATACAATGCGCACCACCCCGCGATGTTTTTCAGAAACGGATCCTACATTGCCCCTGCATGTTCCCTGACCTCCCCATGCTGACCACCGCGCTGTGCTTTTCTCCATCCTACATTGCCACTCACTGCCTATCCTAATTCAGACCCTCCGATTCACACAACCAGATGATGTTTTTCTCACTCCTACTAGTGAATGTAATGTAACACACACCCATACAATGCGCACCGCCCCGTGATGTTTTTCTCACTCCTACTAGTGAATGTAATGTAACACACACCCATACAATGCGCACCACCCCGTGATGTTTTTCTCACTCCTACTAGTGAATGTAATGTAACACACACCCATACAGTGCGCACCACCCCGTGATGTTTTTCTCACTCCTACTAGTGAATGTAATGTAACACACACCCATACAGTGCGCACCAGCCCGTGATGTTTTTATCACTCCTACTAGTGAACGTAATGTAACACACACCCATACAATGCGCACCACCCCGTGATGTTTTTCTCACTCCTACTAGTGAATGTAATGTAACACACACCCATACAATGCGCACCACCCCGTGATGTTTTTCTCACTCCTACTAGTGAATCTAATGTAACACACACCCATACAATGCGCACCACCCCGTGATGTTTTTCTCACTCCTACTAGTGAATCTAATGTAACACACACCCATACAATGCGCACCACCCCGTGATGTTTTTCTCACTCCTACTAGTGAATGTAATGTAACACACACCCATACAATGCGCACCACCCCGTGATGTTTTTCTCACTCCTACTAGTGAATGTAATGTAACACACACCCATACAATGCGCACCACCCCGTGATGTTGTTCTCACTACTACTAGTGAATCTAATGTAACACACACCCATACAATGCGCACCACCCCGTGATGTTTTTATCACTCCTACTAGTGAATCTAATGTAACACACACCCATACAATGCGCAGCACCCCGTGATGTTTTTCTCACTCCTACTAGTGAATGTAATGTAACACACACCCATACAATGCGCACCACCCCGTGATGTTTTTCTCACTCCTACTAGTGAATGTAATGTAACACACACCCATACAATGCGCACCACCCCGTGATGTTTTTCTCACTGCTACTAGTGAATGTAATGTAACACACACCCATACAGTGCGCACCACCCCGTGATGTTTTTCTCACTCCTACTAGTGAATGTAATGTAACACACACCCATACAGTGCGCACCACCCCGTGATGTTTTTCTCACTCCTACTAGTGAATGTAATGAAACACACACCCATACAGTGCGCACCACCCCGTGATGTTTTTCTCACTCCTACTAGTGAATGTAATGTAACACACACCCATACAATGCGCACCACCCCGTGATGTTTTTCTTACTCCTACTAGTGAATGTAATGTAACACACAACCATACAATGCGCACCACCCCGTGATGTTTTTCTCACTCCTACTAGTGAATGTAATGTAACACACACCCATACAATGCGCACCATCCCGTGATGTTTTTCTCACTCCTACTAGTGAATCTAATGTAACACACACCCATACAATGCGCACCACCCCGTGATGTTTTTCTCACTCCTACTAGTGAATGTAATGTAACACACACCCATACAATGCGCACCACCCCGTGATGTTTTTCTCACTGCTACTAGTGAATGTAATGTAACACACACCCATACAATGCGCACCACCCCATGATGTTTTTCTCACTCCTATTAGTGAATGTAATGTAACACACACCCATACAATGCGCACGACCCCGTGATGTTTTTCTCACTCCTATGAGTGAATCTAATGTAACACACACCCATACAATGCGCACCACCCCGTGATGTTTTTATCACTCCTACTAGTGAATCTAATGTAACACACACCCATACAATGCGCACCACCCCGTGATGTTTTTCTCACTCCTACTAGTGAATGTAATGTAACACACACCCATACAATGCGCACCACCCCGTGATGTTTTTCTCACTGCTACTAGTGAATGTAATGTAACACACACCCATACAATGCGCACCACCCCGTGATGTTTTTCTCACTCCTACTAGTGAATGTAATGTAACACACACCCATACAGTGCGCACCACCCCGTGATGTTTTTCTCACTCCTACTAGTGAATGTAATGTAACACACACCCATACAATGCGCACCACCCCGTGATGTTTTTCTCACTCCTATTAGTGAATGTAATGTAACACGCACCCATACAATGCGCATCACCCCGTGACGTTTTTCTCACTGCTACTAGTGAATGTAATGTAACACACACCCATACAATGCGCACCACCCCGTGTTGATTTTCTCACTCCTACTAGTGAATGTAATGTAACACACACCCATACAATGCGCACCACCCCGTGATGTTTTTCTCACTCCTACTAGTGACTGTAATGTAACACACACCCATACAATGCGCACCACCCCGTGATGTTTTTCTCACTCCTACTAGTGAATGTAATGTAACACACACCCGTACAATGCGCACAACCCCGTGATGTTTTTCTCACTCCTACTAGTGAATCTAATGTAACACACACCCATACAATGCGCACCACCACGCGATGTTTTTCAGAAACCTATCCTACATTGCCACTGCATGTTCCCTGACCTCCCCATGCTGACCACCCCGCAGTGCTTTTGTCCATCCTACATTGCCACTCACTGCCTATCCTAAATCAGACCCTCCGATTCACACCACCCCGTGATGTTTTTCTCACTCCTACTAGTGAATGTAATGTAACACACACCCATACAATGCGCACCACCCCGTGATGTTTTTCTCACTCCTATTAGTGAATGTAATGTAACACACACCCATACAATGCGCACCACCCCGTGATGTTTTTCTCACTGCTACTAGTGAATGTAATGTAACACACACCCATACAATGCGCACCACCCCGTGTTGATTTTCTCACTCCTACTAGTGAATGTAATGTAACACACACCCATACAATGCGCACCACCCCGTGATGTTTTTCTCACTCCTACTAGTGAATGTAATGTAACACACACCCATACAATGCGCACCACCCCGTGATGTTTTTCTCACTCCTACTAGTGAATGTAATGTAACACACACCCATACAATGCGCACCACCCCGTGATGTTTTTCTCACTCCTACTAGTGAATGTAATGTAACACACACCCATACAATGCGCACCACCCCGTGATGTTTTTCTCACTCCTACTAGTGAATGTAATGTAACACACACCCATACAATGCGAACCACCCCGTGATGTTTTTCGCACTCCTACTAATGAATCTAATGTAACACACACCCATACAATGCGCACCACCCCGCGATGTTTTTCAGAAACCTATCCTACATTGCCACTGCATGTTCCCTGACCTCCCCATGCTGACCACCCCGCAGTACTTTTCTCCATCCTACATTGCCACTCACTGCCTATCCTAATTCAGACCCTCCGATTCACACCACCCCGTTATGTTTTTCTCACTCCTAGTAGTGAATGTAATGTAACACCCACCCATACAATGCGCACCACCCCGTGATGTTTTTCTCACTCCTACTAGTGAATGTAATGTAACACACACCCATACAATGCGCACCACCCCGTGATGTTTTTCTCACTCCTACTAGTGAATGTAATGTAACACACACCCATACAATGCGCACCCCCCCCTGATGTTTTTCTCACTCCTATTAGTGAATCTAATGTAACACACACCCATACAATGCGCACCACCCCGTGATGTTTTTCTCACTCCTACTAGTGAATCTAATGTAACACACACCCATACAATGCGCACCACCCCGTGATGTTTTTCTCACTCCTACTAGTGAATCTAATGTAACACACACCCATACAATGCGCACCACCCCGTGATGTTTTTCTCACTCCTACTAGTGAATGTAATGTAACACACACCCATACAATGCGCACCACCCCGTGATGTTTTTCTCACTCCTACTAGTGAATCTAATGTAACACACACCCATACAATGCGCACCACCCCGTGATGTTGTTCTCACTACTACTAGTGAATCTAATGTAACACACACCCATACAATGCGCACCACCCCGTGATGTTTTTATCACTCCTACTAGTGAATCTAATGTAACACACACCCATACAATGCGCACCACCCCGTGATGTTTTTCTCACTCCTACTAGTGAATGTAATGTAACACACACCCATACAATGCGCACCACCCCGTGATGTTTTTCTCACTCCTACTAGTGAATGTAATGTAACACACACCCATACAGTGCGCACCACCCCGTGATGTTTTTCTCACTCCTACTAGTGAATGTAATGTAACACACACCCATACAGTGCGCACCACCCCGTGATGTTTTTCTCACTCCTACTAGTGAATGTAATGTAACACACACCCATACAGTGCGCACCACCCCGTGATGTTTTTCTCACTCCTACTAGTGAATGTAATGTAACACACACCCATACAATGCGCACCACCCCGTGATGTTTTTCTCACTCCTACTAGTGAATGTAATGTAACACACAACCATACAATGCGCACCACCCCATGATGTTTTTCTCACTCCTACTAGTGAATCTAATGTAACACACACCCATACAATGCGCACCACCCCGTGATGTTTTTCTCACTCCTACTAGTGAATCTAATGTAACACACACCCATACAATGCGCACCACCACGTGTTGATCTTCTCACTCCTACTAGTGAATGTAATGTAACACACACCCATACAATGCGCACCACCCCGTGATGTTTTTCTCACTCCTACTAGTGAATGTAATGTAACACACACCCATACAATGCGCACCACCCCGTGATGTTTTTCTCACTCCTACTAGTGAATCTAATGTAACACACACCCATACAATGCGCACCACCCCGTGATGTTTTTCTCACTCCTACTAGTGAATGTAATGTAACACACACCCATACAATGCGCACCACCCCGTGATGTTTTTCTCACTGCTACTAGTGAATGTAATGTAACACACACCCATACAATGCGCACCACCCCATGATGTTTTTCTCACTCCTATTAGTGAATGTAATGTAACACACACCCATACAATGCGCACGACCCCGTGATGTTTTTCTCACTCCTATGAGTGAATCTAATGTAACACACACCCATACAATGCGCACCACCCCGTGATGTTTTTATCACTCCTACTAGTGAATCTAATGTAACACACACCCATACAATGCGCACCACCCCGTGATGTTTTTCTCACTCCTACTAGTGAATGTAATGTAACACACACCCATACAATGCGCACCACCCCGTGATGTTTTTCTCACTGCTACTAGTGAATGTAATGTAACACACACCCATACAATGTGCACCACCCCGTGATGTTTTTCTCACTCCTACTAGTGAATGTAATGTAACACACACCCATACAGTGCGCACCACCCCGTGATGTTTTTCTCACTCCTACTAGTGAATGTAATGTAACACACACCCATACAATGCGCACCACCCCGTGATGTTTTTCTCACTCCTATTAGTGAATGTAATGTAACACGCACCCATACAATGCGCACCACCCCGTGATGTTTTTCTCACTGCTACTAGTGAATGTAATGTAACACACACCCATACAATGCGCACCACCCCGTGATGTTTTTCTCACTCCTACTAGTGACTGTAATGTAACACACACCCATACAATGCGCACCACCCCGTGATGTTTTTCTCACTCCTACTAGTGAATGTAATGTAACACACACCCGTACAATGCGCACAACCCCGTGATGTTTTTCTCACTCCTACTAGTGAATCTAATGTAACACACACCCATACAATGCGCACCACCACGCGATGTTTTTCAGAAACCTATCCTACATTGCCACTGCATGTTCCCTGACCTCCCCATGCTGACCACCCCGCAGTGCTTTTGTCCATCCTACATTGCCACTCACTGCCTATCCTAAATCAGACCCTCCGATTCACACCACCCCTTGATGTTTTTCTCACTCCTACTAGTGAATGTAATGTAACACACACCCATACAATGCGCACCCCCCGTGATGTTTTTCTCACTCCTATTAGTGAATGTAATGTAACACACACCCATACAATGCGCACAACCCCGTGATGTTTTTCTCACTGCTACTAGTGAATGTAATGTAACACACACCCATACAATGCGCACCACCCCGTGTTGATTTTCTCACTCCTACTAGTGAATGTAATGTAACACACACCCATACAATGCGCACCACCCCGTGATGTTTTTCTCACTCCTACTAGTGAATGTAATGTAACACACACCCATACAATGCGCACCACCCCGTGATGTTTTTCTCACTCCTACTAGTGAATGTAATGTAACACACACCCATACAATGCGCACCACCCCGTGATGTTTTTCTCACTCCTACTAGTGAATGTAATGTAACACACACCCATACAATGCGCACCACCCCGTGATGTTTTTCTCACTCCTACTAGTGAATGTAATGTAACACACACCCATACAATGCGAACCACCCCGTGATGTTTTTCGCACTCCTACTAATGAATCTAATGTAACACACACCCATACAATGCGCACCACCCCGCGATGTTTTTCAGAAACCTATCCTACATTGCCACTGCCTGTTCCCTGACCTCCCCATGCTGACCACCCCGCAGTACTTTTCTCCATCCTACATTGCCACTCACTGCCTATCCAAATTCAGACCCTCCGATTCACACCACCCCGTGATGATTTTCTCACTCCTAGTAGTGAATGTAATGTAACACCCACCCATACAATGCGCACCACCCCGTGATGTTTTTCTCACTCCTACTAGTGAATGTAATGTTACACACAACCATACAATGCGCACCACCCCGTGATGTTTTTCTCACTCCTACTAGTGAATGTAATGTAACACACACCCATACAATGCGCACCCCCCCTGATGTTTTTCTCACTCCTATTAGTGAATGTAATGTAACACACACCCATACAATGCGCACCACCCGGTGATGTTTTTCTCACTCCTACTAGTGAATCTAATGTAACACACACCCATACAATGCGCACCACCACACGATGTTTTTCAGAAACCTATCCTACATTGCCACTGCATGTTCCCTGACCTCCCCATGCTGACCACCCCGCAGTGCTTTTGTCCATCCTACATTGCTACTCACTGCCTATCCTAAATCAGACCCTCCGATTCACACCACCCCGTGATGTTTTTCTCACTCCTACTAGTGAATGTAATGTAACACACACAAATACATTGCGCACCACCCCGTGATGTTTTTCTCACTCCTACTAGTGAATGTAATGTAACACACACCCATACAATGCGCACCACCCCGTGATGTTTTTCTCAATCCTACTAGTGAATGTAATGTAACACACACCCATACAATGCGCACCACCCCGTGATGTTTTTCTCACTCCTACTAGTGAATGTAATGTAACACACACCCATACAATGCGCACCACCCCGTGATGTTTTTCTCACTCCTACTAGTGAAGGTAATGTAACACACACCCATACAATGCGCACCACCCCGTGATGTTTTTCTCACTCCTACTAGTGAATGTAATGTAACACACACGCATACAATGCGCACCACCCCGTGATGTTTTTCTAACTCCTACTAGTGAATGTAATGTAACACACACCCATACAATGCGCACCACCCCATGATGTTTTTCTCACTCCTACTAGTGAATGTAATGTAACACACACCCATACAATGCGCACCACCCCGTGATGTTTTTCTCACTTCTACTAGTGAATGTAATGTAACACGCACCCGTACAATGCGCATCACCCCGTGATGTTTTTCTCACTCCTACTAGTGAATGTAATGTAACACACACCCATACAATGCGAACGACCCCGTGATGTTTTTCGCACTCCTACTAATGAATCTAATGTAACACACACCCATACAATGCGCCCCACCCCGCGATGTTTTTCAGAAACCTATCCTACATTGCCACTGCATGTTCCCTGACCTCCCCATGCTGACCACCCCGCAGTACTTTTCTCCATCCTACATTGCCACTCACTGCCTATCCAAATTCAGACCCTCCGATTCACACCACCCCGTGATGTTTTTCTCACTCCTAATAGTGAATGTAATGTAACACCCACCCATACAATGCGCACCACACCGTGATGTTTTTCTCACTCCTACTAGTGAATGTAATGTAACACACACCCATACAATGCGCACCACCCCGTGATGTTTTTCTCACTCCTACTAGTGAATGTAATGTAACACACACCCATACAATGCGCACCCCCCCTGATGTTTTTCTCACTCCTATTAGTGAATGTAATATAACACACACCCATACAATGCGCACCACCCCGTAATGTTTTTCTCACTGCTACTAGTGAATCTAATGTAACACACACCCATACAATGCGCACCACCATGTGATGTTTTTCAGAAACCTATCCTACATTGCCACTGCATGTTCCCTGACCTCCCCATGCTGACCACCTCGCAGTGCTTTTGTCCATCCTACATTGCCACTCACTGCCTATCCTAAATCAGACCCTCCGATTCACACCACCCCGTGATGTTTTTCTCACTCCTACTAGTGAATGTAATGTAACACACACCCATACAATGCGCACCACCCCATGATGTTTTTCTCACTCCTATTAGTGAATGTAATGTAACACACACCCATACAATGCGCACCACCCCGTGATGTTTTTCTCACTGCTACTAGTGAATGTAATGTAACACACACCCATACAATGCGCACCACCACGTGTTGATCTTCTCACTCCTACTAGTGAATGTAATGTAACTCACACCCATACAATGCGCACCACCCCGTGATGTTTTTCTCACTCCTACTAGTGAATGTAATGTAACACACACCCATACAATGCGCACCACCCCGTGATGTTTTTCTCACTCCTACTAGTGAATGTAATGTAACACACACCCATACAATGCGCACCACCCCGTGATGTTTTTCTCACTCCTACTAGTGAATGTAATGTAACACACACCCATACAATGCGCAGCACAACGCGATGTTTTTCAGAAACCTATCCTACATTGCCACTGCATGTTCCCTGACCTCCCCATGCTGACCACCCCGCAGTGCTTTTGTCCATTATACATTGCCACTCACTGCCTATCCTAAATCAGACCCTCCGATTCACACCACCCCGTGATGTTTTTCTCACTCCTACTAGTGAATGTAATGTAACACACACCCATACAATGCGCACCACCCCGTGATGTTTTTCTCACTCCTACTAGTGAATCTAATGTAACACACACCCATACAATGCGCACAACCCCGTGATGTTTTTCTCACTCCTACTAGTGAATCTAATGTAACACACACCCATACAATGCGCACCACCCCGTGATGTTTTTCTCACTCCTACTAGTGAATGTAATGTAACACACACCCATACAATGCGCACCACCCCGTGATGTTTTTCTCACTGCTACTAGTGAATGTAATGTAACACACACCCATACAATGCGCACCACCCCGTGATGTTTTTCTCACTCCTACTAGTGAATCTAATGTAACACACACCCATACAATGCGCACCACCCCGTGATGTTTTTCTGACTCCTACTAGTGAATGTAATGTAACACAAACCCATACAATGCGCACCACCCCGTGATGTTTTTCTCACTCCTACTAGTGAATGTAATGTAACACACACCCATACAATGCGCACCACCCCGCGATGTTTTTCAGAAACGGATCTAACATTGCCCCTGCATGTTCCCTGACCTCCCCATGCTGACCACCGCGCGGTGCTTTTCTCCATCCTACATTGCCACTCACTGCCTATCCTAATTCAGAACCTCCGATTCACACCACCAGATGATGTTTTTCTCACTCCTACTAGTGAATGTAATGTAACACACACCCATACAATGCGCACCGCCCCGTGATGTTTTTCTCACTCCTACTAGTGAATGTAATGTAACACACACCCATACAATGCGCACCGCCCCGTGATGTTTTTCTCACTCCTACTAGTGAATGTAATGTAACACACAGCCATACAATGCGCACCACCCCGTGATGTTTTTCTCACTGCTACTAGTGAATGTAATGTAACACACACCCATACAATGCGCACCACCCCGTGATGTTTTTCTCACTCCTACTAGTGAATGTAATGTAACACACACCCATACAGTGCGCACCACCCCGTGATGTTTTTCTCACTCCTACTAGTGAATGTAATGTAACACACACCCATACAGTGCGCACCACCCCGTGATGTTTTTCTCACTCCTACTAGTGAACGTAATGTAACACACACCCATACAATGCGCACCACCCCGTGATGTTTTTCTCACTCCTACTAGTGAACGTAATGTAACACACACCCATACAATGCGCACCACCCCGTGATGTTTTTCTCACTCCTACTAGTGAATCTAATGTAACACACACCCATACAATGCGCACCACCCCGTGATGTTTTTCTCACTCCTACTAGTGAATCTAATGTAACACACACCCATACAATGCGCACCACCCCGTGATGTTTTTCTCACTCCTACTAGTGAATGTAATGTAACACACACCCATACAATGCGCACCACCCCGTGATGTTTTTCTCACTCCTACTAGTGAATGTAATGTAACACACACCCATACAATGCGCACCACCCCGTGATGTTGTTCTTACTACTACTAGTGAATCTAATGTAACACACACCCATACAATGCGCACCACCCCGTGATGTTTTTATCACTCCTACTAGTGAATCTAATGTAACACACACCCATACAATGCGCACAACCCCGTGATGTTTTTCTCACTCCTACTAGTGAATGTAATGTAACACACACCCATACAATGCGCACCACCCCGTGATGTTTTTCTCACTCCTACTAGTGAATGTAATGTAACACACACCCATACAATGCGCACCACCCCGTGATGTTTTTCTCACTGCTACTAGTGAATGTAATGTAACACACACCCATACAATGCGCACCACCCCGTGATATTTTTCTCACTCCTACTAGTGAATGTAATGTAACACACACCCATACAGTGCGCACCACCCCGTGATGTTTTTCTCACTCCTACTAGTGAATGTAATGTAACACACACCCATACAGTGCGCACCACCCCGTGATGTTTTTCTCACTCTTACTATTGAATGTAATGTAACACACACCCATACAATGCGCACCACCCCGTGATGTTTTTCTTACTCCTACTAGTGAATGTAATGTAACACACAACCATACAATGCGCACCACCCCGTGATGTTTTTCTCACTCCTACTAGTGAATGTAATGTAACACACACCCATACAATGCGCACCACCCCGTGATGTTTTTCTCACTCCTACTAGTGAATCTAATGTAACACACACCCATACAATGCGCACCACCCCGTGATGTTTTTCTCACTCCTACTAGTGAATGTAATGTAACACACACCCATACAATGCGCACCACCCCGTGATGTTTTTCTCACTGCTACTAGTGAATGTAATGTAACACACACCCATACAATGCGCACCACCCCATGATGTTTTTCTCACTCCTATTAGTGAATGTAATGTAACACACACCCATACAATGCGCACGACCCCGTGATGTTTTTCTCACTCCTATGAGTGAATCTAATGTAACACACACCCATACAATGCGCACCACCCCGTGATGTTTTTATCACTCCTACTAGTGAATCTAATGTAACACACACCCATACAATGCGCACCACCCCGTGATGTTTTTCTCACTCCTACTAGTGAATGTAATGTAACACACACCCATACAATGCGCACCACCCCGTGATGTTTTTATCACTCCTACTAGTGAATCTAATGTAACACACACCCATACAATGCGCACCACCCCGTGATGTTTTTCTCACTGCTACTAGTGAATGTAATGTAACACACACCCATACAATGCGCACCACCCCGTGATGTTTTTCTCACTCCTACTAGTGAATGTAATGTAACACACACCCATACAGTGCGCACCACCCCGTGATGTTTTTCTCACTCCTACTAGTGAATGTAATGTAACACACACCCATACAGTGCGCACCACCCCGTGATGTTTTTCTCACTCCTACTAGTGAATGTAATGTAACACACACCCATACAATGCGCACCACCCCGTGATGTTGTTCTCACTCCTACTAGTGAATGTAATGTAACACACACCCATACAGTGCGCACCACCCCGTGATGTTTTTCTCACTCCTACTAGTGAATGTAATGTAACACACACCCATACAATGCGCACCACCCCGTGATGTTTTTCTCACTCCTACTAGTGAATGTAATGTAACACACACCCATACAATGCGCACCACCCCGTGATGTTTTTCTCACTCCTACTAGTGAATCTAATGTAACACACACCCATACAATGCGCACCACACCGTGATGTTTTTCTCACTCCTACTAGTGAATGTAATGTAACACACACCCATACAATGCGCACCACCCCGTGATGTTTTTCTCACTGCTACTAGTGAATGTAATGTAACACACACCCATACAATGCGCACCACCCCATGATGTTTTTCTCACTCCTATTAGTGAATGTAATGTAACACACACCCATACAATGCGCACCACCCCGTGATGTTTTTCTAACTCCTACTAGTGAATGTAATGTAACACACACCCATACAATGCGCACCACCCCGTGAAGTTTTTCTCACTCCTACTAATGAATCTAATGTAACACACACCCATACAATGCGCACCACCCCGCGATGTTTTTCAGAAACCTATCCTACATTGCCACTGCATGTTCCCTGACCTCCCCATGCTGACCACCCCGCAGTACTTCTCTCCATCCTACATTGCCACTCACTGCCTATCCAAATTCAGACCCTCCGATTCACACCACCCCGTGATGTTTTTCTCACTCCTAGTAATGAATGTAATGTAACACCCACCCATACAATGCGCACCACCCCGTGATGTTTTTCTCACTCCTACTAGTGAATGTAATGTAACACACACCCATACAATGCGCACCACCCCGTGATGTTTTTCTCACTCCTACTAGTGAATGTAATGTAACACACACCCATACAATGCGCACCCCCACTGATGTTTTTCTCACTCCTATTAGTGAATGTAATGTAACACACACCGATACAATGCGCACCACCCCGTGATGTTTTTCTCACTCCTACTAGTGAATCTAATGTAACACACACCCATACAATGCGCACCACCACGCGATGTTTTTCAGAAACCTATCCTACATTGCCACTGCATGTTCCCTGACCTCCCCATGCTGACCACCCCGCAGTGCTTTTGTCCATCCTACATTGCCACTCACTGCCTATCCTAAATCAGACCCTCCGATTCACACCACCCAGTGATGTTTTTCTCACTCCTACTAGTGAATGTAATGTAACACACACCCGTACAATGCGCACCACCCCGTGATGTTTTTCTCACTCCTATTAGTGAATGTAATGTAACACACACCCATACAATGCGCACCACCCCGTGATGTTTTTCTCACTCCTACTAGTGAATGTAATGTGACACACACCCATACAATGCGCACCACCCCGTGATGTTTTTCTCACTCCTACTAGTGAATGTAATGTAACACACACCCATACAATGCGCACCACCCCGTGATGTTTTTCTCACTCCTACTAGTGAATGTAATGTAACACACACCCATACAATGCGCACCACCCCGTGATGTTTTTCTCACTCCTACTAGTGAATGTAATGTAACACACACCCATACATTGCGCACCACCCCGTGATGTTTTTCTCACTCCTACTAGTGAATGTAATGTAACACACACCCATACAATGCGCACCACCCCGTGATGTTTTTCTCATTCCTACTAGTGAATCTAATGTAACACACACCCATACAATGCGCACCACCCCGCGATGTTTTTCAGAAACGTATCCTACATTGCCCCTGCATGTTCCCTGACCTCCGCATGCTGACCACCCCGCGGTGCTTTTCTCCATCCTACATTGCCACTCACTGCCTATCCTAATTCAGACCCTCCGATTCACACCACCAGATGATGTTTTTCTCACTCCTACTAGTGAATGTAATGTAACACACACAAATACAATGCGCACCACCCCGTGATGTTTTTCTCACTCCTACTAGTGAATGTAATGTAACACACACCCATACAATGCGCACCACCCCGTGATGTTTTTCTCAATCCTACTAGTGAATGTAATGTAACACACACCCATACAATGCGCACCACCCCGTGATGTTTTTCTCACTCCTACTAGTGAATGTAATGTAACACACACCCATACAATGCGCACCACCCCGTGATGTTTTTCTCACTCCTACTAGTGAAGGTAATGTAACACACACCCATACAATGCGCACCACCCCGTGATGTTTTTCTCACTCCTACTAGTGAATGTAATGTAACACACACGCATACAATGCGCACCACCCCGTGATGTTTTTCTAACTCCTACTAGTGAATGTAATGTAACACACACCCATACAATGCGCACCACCCCATGATGTTTTTCTCACTCCTACTAGTGAATGTAATGTAACACACACCCATACAATGCGCACCACCCTGTGATGTTTTTCTCACTCCTACTAGTGAATGTAATGTAACACGCACCCGTACAATGCGCACCACCCCGTGATGTTTTTCTCACTCCTACTAGTGAATGTAATGTAACACACACCCATACAATGCGAACCACCCCGTGATGTTTTTCGCACTCCTACTAATGAATCTAATGTAACACACACCCATACAATGCGCACCACCCCGTGATGTTTTTCTCACTGCTACTAGTGAATGTAATGTAACACACACCCATACAATGCGCACCACCCCATGATGTTTTTCTCACTCCTATTAGTGAATGTAATGTAACACACACCCATACAATGCGCACCACCCCGTGATGTTTTGGAACTCCTACTAGTGAATGTAATGTAACACACACCCATACAATGCGCACCACCCCGTGAAGTTTTTCTCACTCCTACTAATGAATCTAATGTAACACACACCCATACAATGCGCACCACCCCGCGATGTTTTTCAGAAACCTATCCTACATTGCCACTGCATGTTCCCTGACCTCCCCATGCTGACCACCCCGCAGTACTTCTCTCCATCCTACATTGCCACTCACTGCCTATCCAAATTCAGACCCTCCGATTCACACCACCCCGTGATGTTTTTCTCACTCCTAGTAGTGAATGTAATGTAACACCCACCCATACAATGCGCACCACCCCGTGATGTTTTTCTCACTCCTACTAGTGAATGTAATGTAACACACACCCATACAATGCGCACCACCCCGTGATGTTTTTCTCACTCCTACTAGTGAATGTAATGTAACACACACCCATACAATGCGCACCACCCCGTGATGTTTTTCTCACTCCTACTAGTGAATGTAATGTAACACACACCCATACAATGCGCAGCACAACGCGATGTTTTTCAGAAACCTATCCTACATTGCCACTGCATGTTCCCTGACCTCCCCATGCTGACCACCCCGCAGTGCTTTTGTCCATCCTACATTGCCACTCACTGCCTATCCTAAATCAGACCCTCCGATTCACACCACCCCGTGATGTTTTTCTCACTCCTACTAGTGAATGTAATGTAACACACACCCATACAATGCGCACCACCCCGTGATGTTTTTCTCACTCCTACTAGTGAATCTAATGTAACACACACCCATACAATGCGCACAACCCCGTGATGTTTTTCTCACTCCTACTAGTGAATCTAATGTAACACACACCCATACAATGCGCACCACCCCGTGATGTTTTTCTCACTGCTACTAGTGAATGTAATGTAACACACACCCATACAATGCGCACCACCCCGTGATGTTTTTCTCACTCCTACTAGTGAATCTAATGTAACACACACCCATACAATGCGCACCACCCCGTGATGTTTTTCTGACTCCTACTAGTGAATGTAATGTAACACAAACCCATACAATGCGCACCACCCCGTGATGTTTTTCTCACTCCTACTAGTGAATGTAATGTAACACACACCCATACAATGCGCACCACCCCGCGATGTTTTTCAGAAACGGATCTAACATTGCTCCTGCATGTTCCCTGACCTCCCCATGCTGACCACCGCGCGGTGCTTTTCTCCATCCTACATTGCCACTCACTGCCTATCCTAATTCAGAACCTCCGATTCACACCACCAGATGATGTTTTTCTCACTCCTACTAGTGAATGTAATGTAACACACACCCATACAATGCGCACCACCCCGTGATGTTTTTCTCACTCCTACTAGTGAATGTAATGTAACACACACCCATACAATGCGCAGCACAACGCGATGTTTTTCAGAAACCTATCCTACATTGCCACTGCATGTTCCCTGACCTCCCCATGCTGACCACCCCGCAGTGCTTTTGTCCATCCTACATTGCCACTCACTGCCTATCCTAAATCAGACCCTCCGATTCTCACCACCCCGTGATGTTTTTCTCACTCCTACTAGTGAATGTAATGTAACACACACCCATACAATGCGCACCACCCCGTGATGTTTTTCTCACTCCTACTAGTGAATCTAATGTAACACACACCCATACAATGCGCACAACCCCGTGATGTTTTTCTCACTCCTACTAGTGAATGTAATGTAACACACACCCATACAATGCGCACCACCCCGTGATGTTTTTCTCACTGCTACTAGTGAATGTAATGTAACACACACCCATACAATGTGCACCACCCCGTGATGTTTTTCTCACTCCTACTAGTGAATCTAATGTAACACACACCCATACAATGCGCACCACCCCGTGATGTTTTTCTGACTCCTACTAGTGAATGTAATGTAACACAAACCCATACAATGCGCACCACCCCGTGATGTTTTTCTCACTCCTACTAGTGAATGTAATGTAACACACACCCATACAATGCGCACCACCCCGCGATGTTTTTCAGAAACGGATCTAACATTGCCCCTGCATGTTCCCTGACCTCCCCATGCTGACCACCGCGCGGTGCTTTTCTCCATCCTACATTGCCACTCACTGCCTATCCTAATTCAGAACCTCCGATTCACAGCACCAGATGATGTTTTTCTCACTCCTACTAGTGAATGTAATGTAACACACACCCATACAATGCGCACCGCCCCGTGATGTTTTTCTCACTCCTACTAGTGAATGTAATGTAACACACACCCATACAATGCGCACCGCCCCGTGATGTTTTTCTCACTCCTACTAATGAATGTAATGTAACACACAGCCATACAATGCGCACCACCCCGTGATGTTTTTCTCACTGCTACTAGTGAATGTAATGTAACACACACCCATACAATGCGCACCACCCCGTGATGTTTTTCTCACTCCTACTAGTGAATGTAATGTAACACACACCCATACAGTGCGCACCACCCCGTGATGTTTTTCTCACTCCTACTAGTGAATGTAATGTAACACACACCCATACAGTGCGCACCACCCCGTGATGTTTTTCTCACTCCTACTAGTGAACGTAATGTAACACACACCCATACAATGCGCACCACCCCGTGATGTTTTTCTCACTCCTACTAGTGAACGTAATGTAACACACACCCATACAATGCGCACCACCCCGTGATGTTTTTCTCACTCCTACTAGTGAATCTAATGTAACACACACCCATACAATGCGCACCACCCCGTGATGTTTTTCTCACTCCTACTAGTGAATCTAATGTAACACACACCCATACAATGCGCACCACCCCGTGATGTTTTTCTCACTCCTACTAGTGAATGTAATGTAACACACACCCATACAATGCGCACCACCCCGTGATGTTTTTCTCACTCCTACTAGTGAATGTAATGTAACACACACCCATACAATGCGCACCACCCCGTGATGTTGTTCTTACTACTACTAGTGAATCTAATGTAACACACACCCATACAATGCGCACCACCCCGTGATGTTTTTATCACTCCTACTAGTGAATCTAATGTAACACACACCCATACAATGCGCACCACCCCGTGATGTTTTTCTCACTCCTACTAGTGAATGTAATGTAACACACACCCATACAATGCCCACCACCCCGTGATGTTTTTCTCACTCCTACTAGTGAATGTAATGTAACACACACCCATACAATGCGCACCACCCCGTGATGTTTTTCTCACTGCTACTAGTGAATCTAATGTAACACACACCCATACAATGCGCACCACCCCGTGATATTTTTCTCACTCCTACTAGTGAATGTAATGTAACACACACCCATACAGTGCGCACCACCCCGTGATGTTTTTCTCACTCCTACTAGTGAATGTAATGTAACACACACCCATACAGTGCGCACCACCCCGTGATGTTTTTCTCACTCCTACTAGTGAATGTAATGTAACACACACCCATACAATGCGCACCACCCCGTGATGTTTTTCTTACTCCTACTAGTGAATGTAATGTAACACACAACCATACAATGCGCACCACCCCGTGATGTTTTTCTCACTCCTACTAGTGAATGTAATGTAACATACACCCATACAATGCGCACCACCCCGTGATGTTTTTCTCACTCCTACTAGTGAATCTAATGTAACACACACCCATACAATGCGCACCACCCCGTGATGTTTTTCTCACTCCTACTAGTGAATGTAATGTAACACACACCCATACAATGCGCACCACCCCATGATGTTTTTCTCACTGCTACTAGTGAATGTAATGTAACACACACCCATACAATGCGCACCACCCCATGATGTTTTTCTCACTCCTATTAGTGAATGTAATGTAACACACACCCATACAATGCGCACGACCCCGTGATGTTTTTCTCACTCCTATGAGTGAATCTAATGTAACACACACCCATACAATGCGCACCACCCCGTGATGTTTTTATCACTCCTACTAGTGAATCTAATGTAACACACACCCATACAATGCGCACCACCCCGTGATGTTTTTCTCACTCCTACTAGTGAATGTAATGTAACACACCCCCATACAATGCGCACCACCCCGTGATGTTTTTCTCACTCCTACTAGTGAATGTAATGTAACACACACCCATACAATGCGCACCACCCCGTGATGTTTTTCTCACTGCTACTAGTGAATGTAATGTAACACACACCCATACTATGCGCACCACCCCGTGATGTTTTTCTCACTCCTACTAGTGAATGTAATGTAACACACACCCATACAGTGCGCACCACCCCGTGATGTTTTTCTCACTCCTACTAGTGAATGTAATGTAACACACACCCATACAGTGCGAACCACCCCGTGATGTTTTTCTCACTCCTACTAGTGAATGTAATGTAACACACACCCATACAATGCGCACCACCCCGTGATGTTGTTCTCACTCCTACTAGTGAATGTAATGTAACACACACCCATACAGTGCGCACCACCCCGTGATGTTTTTCTCACTCCTACTAGTGAATGTAATGTAACACACACCCATACAATGCGCACCACCCCGTGATGTTTTTCTCACTCCTACTAGTGAATGTAATGTAACACACACCCATACAATGCGCACCACCCCGTGATGTTTTTCTCACTCCTACTAGTGAATCTAATGTAACACACACCCATACAATGCGCACCACCCCGTGATGTTTTTCTCACTCCTACTAGTGAATGTAATGTAACACACACCCATACAATGCGCACCACCCCGTGATGTTTTTCTCACTGCTACTAGTGAATGTAATGTAACACACACCCATACAATGCGCACCACCCCATGATGTTTTTCTCACTCCTATTAGTGAATGTAATGTAACACACACCCATACAATGCGCACCACCCCGTGATGTTTTGGAACTCCTACTAGTGAATGTAATGTAACACACACCCATACAATGCGCACCACCCCGTGAAGTTTTTCTCACTCCTACTAATGAATCTAATGTAACACACACCCATACAATGCGCACCACCCCGCGATGTTTTTCAGAAACCTATCCTACATTGCCACTGCATGTTCCCTGACCTCCCCATGCTGACCACCCCGCAGTACTTCTCTCCATCCTACATTGCCACTCACTGCCTATCCAAATTCAGACCCTCCGATTCACACCACCCCATGATGTTTTTCTCACTCCTAGTAGTGAATGTAATGTAACACCCACCCATACAATGCGCACCACCCCGTGATGTTTTTCTCACTCCTACTAGTGAATGTAATGTAACACACACCCATACAATGCGCACCACCCCGTGATGTTTTTCTCACTCCTACTAGTGAATGTAATGTAACACACACCCATACAATACGCACCCCCCCTGATGTTTTTCTCACTCCTATTAGTGAATGTAATGTAACACACACCGATACAATGCGCACCACCCCGTGATGTTTTTCTCACTCCTACTAGTGAATCTAATGTAACACACACCCATACAATGCGCACCACCACGCGATGTTTTTCAGAAACCTATCCTACATTGCCACTGCATGTTCCCTGACCTCCCCATGCTGACCACCCCGCAGTGCTTTTGTCCATCCTACATTGCCACTCACTGCCTATCCTAAATCAGACCCTCCGATTCACACCACCCAGTGATGTTTTTCTCACTCCTACTAGTGAATGTAATGTAACACACACCCGTACAATGCGCACCACCCCGTGATGTTTTTCTCACTCCTATTAGTGAATGTAATGTAACACACACCCATACAATGCGCACCACCCCGTGATGTTTTTCTCACTGCTACTAGTGAATGTAATGTAACACACACCCATACAATGCGCACCACCCCGTGTTGATTTTCTCACTCCTACTAGTGAATGTAATGTAACACACACCCATACAATGCGCACCACCCCGTGATGTTTTTCTCACTCCTACTAGTGACTGTAATGTAACACACACCCATACAATGCGCACCACCCCGTGATGTTTTTCTCACTCCTACTAGTGAATGTAATGTAACACACACCCGTACAATGCGCACCACCCCGTGATGTTTTTTTCTCACTCCTACTAGTGAATCTAATGTAACACACACCCATACAATGCGCACCACCACGCGATGTTTTTCAGAAACCTATCCTACATTGCCACTGCATGTTCCCTGACCTCCCCATGCTGACCACTCCGCAGTGCTTTTGTCCATCCTACATTGCCACTCACTGCCTATCCTAAATCAGACCCTCCGTTTCACACCACCCCGTGATGTTTTTCTCACTCCTACTAGTGAATGTAATGTAACACACACCCATACAATGCGCACCACCCCGTGATGTTTTTCTCACTCCTATTAGTGAATGTAATGTAACACACACCCATACAATGCGCACCACCCCGTGATGTTTTTCTCACTGCTACTAGTGAATGTAATGTAACACACACCCATACAATGCGCACCACCCCGTGTTGATTTTCTCACTCCTACTAGTGAATGTAATGTAACACACACCCATACAATGCGCACCACCCCGTGATGTTTTTCTCACTCCTACTAGTGAATGTAATGTAACACACACCCATACAATGCGCACCACCCCGTGATGTTTTTCTCACTCCTACTAGTGAATGTAATGTAACACACAGCCATAAAATGCGCACCACCCCGTGATGTTTTTCTCACTGCTACTAGTGAATGTAATGTAACACACAGCCATAAAATGCGCACCACCCCGTGATGTTTTTCTCACTGCTACTAGTGAATGTAATGTAACACACACCCATACAATGCGCACCACCCCGTGATGTTTTTCTCACTCCTACTAGTGAATCTAATGTAACACACACCCATACAATGCGCACCACCCCGCGATGTTTTTCAGAAACCTATCCTACATTGCCACTGCATGTTCCCTGACCTCCCCAAGCTGACCACCCCGCAGTACTTTTCTCCATCCTACATTGCCACTCACTGCCTATCCAAATTCAGACCCTCCGATTCACACCACCCCGTGATGTTTTTCTCACTCCTAGTAGTGAATGTAATGTAACACCCACCCATACAATGCGCACCACCCCGTGATGTTTTTCTCACTCCTACTAGTGAATGTAATGTAACACACACCCATACAATGCGCACCACCCCGTGATGTTTTTCTCACTCCTACTAGTGAATGTAATGTAACACACACCCATACAATGCGCACCCCCCCTGATGTTTTTCTCACTCCTATTAGTGAATGTAATGTAACACACACCCATACAATGCGCACCACCCCGTGATGTTTTTCTCACTCCTACTAGTGAATCTAATGTAACACACACCCATACAATGCGAACCACCACGCGATGTTTTTCAGAAACCTATCCTACATTGCCACTGCATGTTCCCTGACCTCCCAATGCTGACCACCCCGCAGTGCTTTTGTCCATCCTACATTGCCACTCACTGCCTATCCTAAATCAGACCCTCCGATTCACACCACCCCGTGATGTTTTTCTCACTCCTACTAGTGAATGTAATGTAACACACACCCATACAATGCGCACCACCCCGTGATGTTTTTCTCACTCCTATTAGTGAATGTAATGTAACACACACCCATACAATGCGCACCACCCCGTGATGTTTTTCTCACTGCTACTAGTGAATGTAATGTAACACACACCCATATAATGCGCACCACCCCGTGTTGATTTTCTCACTCCTACTAGTGAATGTAATGTAACACACACCCATACAATGCGCACCACCCCGTGATGTTTTTCTCACTCCTACTAGTGAATGTAATGTAACACACACCCATACAATGCGCACCACCCCGTGATGTTTTTCTCACTCCTACTAGTGAATGTAATGTAACACACAGCCGTACAATGCGCACCACCCCGTGATGTTTTTCTCACTCCTACTAGTGAATCTAATGTAACACACACCCATACAATGCGCACCACCACGCGATGTTTTTCAGAAACCTATCCTACATTGCCACTGCATGTTCCCTGACCTCCCCATGCTGACCACCCCGCAGTGCTTTTGTCCATCCTACATTGCCACTCACTGCCTATCCTAAATCAGACCCTCCGATTCACACCACCCCGTGATGTTTTTCTAACTCCTACTAGTGAATGTAATGTAACACACACCCATACAATGCGCACCACCCCGTGATGTTTTTCTCACTCCTATTAGTGAATGTAATGTAACACACACCCATACAATGCGCACCACCCCGTGATGTTTTTCTCACTGCTACTAGTGAATGTAATGTAACACACACCCATACAATGCGCACCACCCCGTGTTGATTTTCTCACTCCTACTAGTGAATGTAATGTAACACACACCCATACAATGCGCACCCCCCCTGATGTTTTTCTCACTCCTATTAGTGAATGTAATGTAACACACACCCATACAATGCGCACCACCCCGTGATGTTTTTCTCACTCCTACTAGTGAATCTAATGTAACACACACCCATACAATGCGCACCACCACGCGATGTTTTTCAGAAACCTATCCTACATTGCCACTGCATGTTCCCTGACCTCCCCATGCTGACCACCCCGCAGTGCTTTTGTCCATCCTACATTGCCACTCACTGCCTATCCTAAATCAGACCCTCCGATTCACACCACCCCGTGATGTTTTTCTCACTCGTACTAGTGAATGTAATGTAATACACACCCATACAATGCGCACCACCCCGTGATGTTTTTCTCACTCCTACTAGTGAATGTAATGTAACACACACCCATACAATGCGCACCACCCCGTGATGTTTTTCTCACTGCTACTAGTGAATGTAATGTAACACACACCCATACAATGCGCACCACCCCGTGTTGATTTTCTCACTCCTACTAGTGAATGTAATGTAACACACACCCATACAATGCGCACCACCCCGTGATGTTTTTCTCACTCCTACTAGTGACTGTAATGTAACACAAACCCATACAATGCGCACCACCCCGTGATGTTTTTCTCACTCCTACTAGTGAATGTAATGTAACACACACCCGTACAATGCGCACCACCCCGTGATCTTTTTCTCACTCCTACTAGTGAATCTAATGTAACACACACCCATACAATGCGCACCACCACGCGATGTTTTTCAGAAACCTATCCTACATTGCCACTGCATGTTCCCTGACCTCCCCATGCTGACCACCCCGCAGTGCTTTTGTCCATCCTACATTGCCACTCACTGCCTATCCTAAATCAGACCCTCCGTTTCACACCACCCCGTGATGTTTTTCTCACTCCTACTAGTGAATGTAATGTAACACACACCCATACAATGCGCACCACCCCGTGATGTTTTTCTCACTCCTATTAGTGAATGTAATGTAACACACACCCATACAATGCGCACCACCCCGTGATGTTTTTCTCACTGCTACTAGTGAATGTAATGTAACACACACCCATACAATGCGCACCACCCCGTGTTGATTTTCTCACTCCTACTAGTGAATGTAATGTAACACACACCCATACAATGCGCACCACCCCGTGATGTTTTTCTCACTCCTACTAGTGAATGTAATGTAACACACACCCATACAATGCGCACCACCCCGTGATGTTTTTCTCACTCCTACTAGTGAATGTAATGTAACACACACCCATACAATGCGCACCACCCCGTGATGTTTTTCTCACTCCTACTAGTGAATGTAATGTAACACACACCCATACAATGCGCACCACCCCGTGATGTTTTTCTCACTCCTACTAGTGAATGTAATGTAACACACACCCATACAATGCGCACCACCCCGTGATGTTTTTCTCACTCCTACTAGTGAATGTAATGTAACACACACCCATACAATGCGCACCACCCCGTGATGTTTTTCTCACTCCTACTAGTGAATGTAATGTAACACACACCCATACAATGCGCACCACCCCGTGATGTTTTTCTCACTCCTACTAGTGAATGTAATGTAACACACACCCATACAATGCGCACCCCCCCTGATGTTTTTCTCACTCCTATTAGTGAATGTAATGTAACACACACCCATACAATGCGCACCACCCCGTGATGTTTTTATCACTCCTACTAGTGAATCTAATGTAACACACACCCATACAATGCGCACCACCACGCGATGTTTTTCAGAAACCTATCCTACATTGCCACTGCATGTTCCATGACCTCCCCATGCTGACCACCCCGCAGTGCTTTTGTCCATCCTACATTGCCACTCACTGCCTATCCTAAATCAGACACTCCGATTCACACCACCCCGTGATGTTTTTCTCACCCCTACTAGTAAATGTAATGTAACACACACCCATACAATGCGCACCACCCCGTGATGTTTTTCTCACTCCTATTAGTGAATGTAATGTAACACACACCCATACAATGCGCACCACCCCGTGATGTTTTTCTCACTGCTACTAGTGAATGTAATGTAACACACACCCATACAATGCGCACCACCCCGTGTTGATTTTCTCACTCCTACTAGTGAATGTAATGTAACACACACCCATACAATGCGCACCACCCCGCGATGTTTTTCAGAAACGGATCTAACATTGCCCCTGCATGTTCCCTGACCTCCCCATGCTGACCACCGCGCGGTGCTTTTCTCCATCCTACATTGCCACTCACTGCCTATCCTAATTCAGAACCTCCGATTCACAGCACCAGATGATGTTTTTCTCACTCCTACTAGTGAATGTAATGTAACACACACCCATACAATGCGCACCGCCCCGTGATGTTTTTCTCACTCCTACTAGTGAATGTAATGTAACACACACCCATACAATGCGCACCGCCCCGTGATGTTTTTCTCACTCCTACTAATGAATGTAATGTAACACACAGCCATACAATGCGCACCACCCCGTGATGTTTTTCTCACTGCTACTAGTGAATGTAATGTAACACACACCCATACAATGCGCACCACCCCGTGATGTTTTTCTCACTCCTACTAGTGAATGTAATGTAACACACACCCATACAGTGCGCACCACCCCGTGATGTTTTTCTCACTCCTACTAGTGAATGTAATGTAACACACACCCATACAGTGCGCACCACCCCGTGATGTTTTTCTCACTCCTACTAGTGAACGTAATGTAACACACACCCATACAATGCGCACCACCCCGTGATGTTTTTCTCACTCCTACTAGTGAACGTAATGTAACACACACCCATACAATGCGCACCACCCCGTGATGTTTTTCTCACTCCTACTAGTGAATCTAATGTAACACACACCCATACAATGCGCACCACCCCGTGATGTTTTTCTCACTCCTACTAGTGAATCTAATGTAACACACACCCATACAATGCGCACCACCCCGTGATGTTTTTCTCACTCCTACTAGTGAATGTAATGTAACACACACCCATACAATGCGCACCACCCCGTGATGTTTTTCTCACTCCTACTAGTGAATGTAATGTAACACACACCCATACAATGCGCACCACCCCGTGATGTTGTTCTTACTACTACTAGTGAATCTAATGTAACACACACCCATACAATGCGCACCACCCCGTGATGTTTTTATCACTCCTACTAGTGAATCTAATGTAACACACACCCATACAATGCGCACCACCCCGTGATGTTTTTCTCACTCCTACTAGTGAATGTAATGTAACACACACCCATACAATGCCCACCACCCCGTGATGTTTTTCTCACTCCTACTAGTGAATGTAATGTAACACACACCCATACAATGCGCACCACCCCGTGATGTTTTTCTCACTGCTACTAGTGAATCTAATGTAACACACACCCATACAATGCGCACCACCCCGTGATATTTTTCTCACTCCTACTAGTGAATGTAATGTAACACACACCCATACAGTGCGCACCACCCCGTGATGTTTTTCTCACTCCTACTAGTGAATGTAATGTAACACACACCCATACAGTGCGCACCACCCCGTGATGTTTTTCTCACTCCTACTAGTGAATGTAATGTAACACACACCCATACAATGCGCACCACCCCGTGATGTTTTTCTTACTCCTACTAGTGAATGTAATGTAACACACAACCATACAATGCGCACCACCCCGTGATGTTTTTCTCACTCCTACTAGTGAATGTAATGTAACACACACCCATACAATGCGCACCACCCCGTGATGTTTTTCTCACTCCTACTAGTGAATCTAATGTAACACACACCCATACAATGCGCACCACCCCGTGATGTTTTTCTCACTCCTACTAGTGAATGTAATGTAACACACACCCATACAATGCGCACCACCCCATGATGTTTTTCTCACTGCTACTAGTGAATGTAATGTAACACACACCCATACAATGCGCACCACCCCATGATGTTTTTCTCACTCCTATTAGTGAATGTAATGTAACACACACCCATACAATGCGCACGACCCCGTGATGTTTTTCTCACTCTTATGAGTGAATCTAATGTAACACACACCCATACAATGCGCACCACCCCGTGATGTTTTTATCACTCCTACTAGTGAATCTAATGTAACACACACCCATACAATGCGCACCACCCCGTGATGTTTTTCTCACTCCTACTAGTGAATGTAATGTAACACACACCCATACAATGCGCACCACCCCGTGATGTTTTTCTCACTCCTACTAGTGAATGTAATGTAACACACACCCATACAATGCGCACCACCCCGTGATGTTTTTCTCACTGCTACTAGTGAATGTAATGTAACACACACCCATACTATGCGCACCACCCCGTGATGTTTTTCTCACTCCTACTAGTGAATGTAATGTAACACACACCCATACAGTGCGCACCACCCCGTGATGTTTTTCTCACTCCTACTAGTGAATGTAATGTAACACACACCCATACAGTGCGAACCACCCCGTGATGTTTTTCTCACTCCTACTAGTGAATGTAATGTAACACACACCCATACAATGCGCACCACCCCGTGATGTTGTTCTCACTCCTACTAGTGAATGTAATGTAACACACACCCATACAGTGCGCACCACCCCGTGATGTTTTTCTCACTCCTACTAGTGAATGTAATGTAACACACACCCATACAATGCGCACCACCCCGTGATGTTTTTCTCACTCCTACTAGTGAATGTAATGTAACACACACCCATACAATGCGCACCACCCCGTGATGTTTTTCTCACTCCTACTAGTGAATCTAATGTAACACACACCCATACAATGCGCACCACCCCGTGATGTTTTTCTCACTCCTACTAGTGAATGTAATGTAACACACACCCATACAATGCGCACCACCCCGTGATGTTTTTCACACTGCTACTAGTGAATGTAATGTAACACACACCCATACAATGCGCACCACCCCATGATGTTTTTCTCACTCCTATTAGTGAATGTAATGTAACACACACCCATACAATGCGCACCACCCCGTGATGTTTTGGAACTCCTACTAGTGAATGTAATGTAACACACACCCATACAATGCGCACCACCCCGTGAAGTTTTTCTCACTCCTACTAATGAATCTAATGTAACACACACCCATACAATGCGCACCACCCCGCGATGTTTTTCAGAAACCTATCCTACATTGCCACTGCATGTTCCCTGACCTCCCCATGCTGACCACCCCGCAGTACTTCTCTCCATCCTACATTGCCACTCACTGCCTATCCAAATTCAGACCCTCCGATTCACACCACCCCATGATGTTTTTCTCACTCCTAGTAGTGAATGTAATGTAACACCCACCCATACAATGCGCACCACCCCGTGATGTTTTTCTCACTCCTACTAGTGAATGTAATGTAACACACACCCATACAATGCGCACCACCCCGTGATGTTTTTCTCACTCCTACTAGTGAATGTAATGTAACACACACCCATACAATACGCACCCCCCCTGATGTTTTTCTCACTCCTATTAGTGAATGTAATGTAACACACACCGATACAATGCGCACCACCCCGTGATGTTTTTCTCACTCCTACTAGTGAATCTAATGTAACACACACCCATACAATGCGCACCACCACGCGATGTTTTTCAGAAACCTATCCTACATTGCCACTGCATGTTCCCTGACCTCCCCATGCTGACCACCCCGCAGTGCTTTTGTCCATCCTACATTGCCACTCACTGCCTATCCTAAATCAGACCCTCCGATTCACACCACCCAGTGATGTTTTTCTCACTCCTACTAGTGAATGTAATGTAACACACACCCGTACAATGCGCACCACCCCGTGATGTTTTTCTCACTCCTATTAGTGAATGTAATGTAACACACACCCATACAATGCGCACCACCCCGTGATGTTTTTCTCACTGCTACTAGTGAATGTAATGTAACACACACCCATACAATGCGCACCACCCCGTGTTGATTTTCTCACTCCTACTAGTGAATGTAATGTAACACACACCCATACAATGCGCACCACCCCGTGATGTTTTTCTCACTCCTACTAGTGACTGTAATGTAACACACACCCATACAATGCGCACCACCCCGTGATGTTTTTCTCACTCCTACTAGTGAATGTAATGTAACACACACCCGTACAATGCGCACCACCCCGTGATGTTTTTTTCTCACTCCTACTAGTGAATCTAATGTAACACACACCCATACAATGCGCACCACCACGCGATGTTTTTCAGAAACCTATCCTACATTGCCACTGCATGTTCCCTGACCTCCCCATGCTGACCACTCCGCAGTGCTTTTGTCCATCCTACATTGCCACTCACTGCCTATCCTAAATCAGACCCTCCGTTTCACACCACCCCGTGATGTTTTTCTCACTCCTACTAGTGAATGTAATGTAACACACACCCATACAATGCGCACCACCCCGTGATGTTTTTCTCACTCCTATTAGTGAATGTAATGTAACACACACCCATACAATGCGCACCACCCCGTGATGTTTTTCTCACTGCTACTAGTGAATGTAATGTAACACACACCCATACAATGCGCACCACCCCGTGTTGATTTTCTCACTCCTACTAGTGAATGTAATGTAACACACACCCATACAATGCGCACCACCCCGTGATGTTTTTCTCACTCCTACTAGTGAATGTAATGTAACACACACCCATACAATGCGCACCACCCCGTGATGTTTTTCTCACTCCTACTAGTGAATGTAATGTAACACACAGCCATAAAATGCGCACCACCCCGTGATGTTTTTCTCACTGCTACTAGTGAATGTAATGTAACACACAGCCATAAAATGCGCACCACCCCGTGATGTTTTTCTCACTGCTACTAGTGAATGTAATGTAACACACACCCATACAATGCGCACCACCCCGTGATGTTTTTCTCACTCCTACTAGTGAATCTAATGTAACACACACCCATACAATGCGCACCACCCCGCGATGTTTTTCAGAAACCTATCCTACATTGCCACTGCATGTTCCCTGACCTCCCCAAGCTGACCACCCCGCAGTACTTTTCTCCATCCTACATTGCCACTCACTGCCTATCCAAATTCAGACCCTCCGATTCACACCACCCCGTGATGTTTTTCTCACTCCTAGTAGTGAATGTAATGTAACACCCACCCATACAATGCGCACCACCCCGTGATGTTTTTCTCACTCCTACTAGTGAATGTAATGTAACACACACCCATACAATGCGCACCACCCCGTGATGTTTTTCTCACTCCTACTAGTGAATGTAATGTAACACACACCCATACAATGCGCACCCCCCCTGATGTTTTTCTCACTCCTATTAGTGAATGTAATGTAACACACACCCATACAATGCGCACCACCCCGTGATGTTTTTCTCACTCCTACTAGTGAATCTAATGTAACACACACCCATACATTGCGAACCACCACGCGATGTTTTTCAGAAACCTATCCTACATTGCCACTGCATGTTCCCTGACCTCCCAATGCTGACCACCCCGCAGTGCTTTTGTCCATCCTACATTGCCACTCACTGCCTATCCTAAATCAGACCCTCCGATTCACACCACCCCGTGATGTTTTTCTCACTCCTACTAGTGAATGTAATGTAACACACACCCATACAATGCGCACCACCCCGTGATGTTTTTCTCACTCCTATTAGTGAATGTAATGTAACACACACCCATACAATGCGCACCACCCCGTGATGTTTTTCTCACTGCTACTAGTGAATGTAATGTAACACACACCCATATAATGCGCACCACCCCGTGTTGATTTTCTCACTCCTACTAGTGAATGTAATGTAACACACACCCATACAATGCGCACCACCCCGTGATGTTTTTCTCACTCCTACTAGTGAATGTAATGTAACACACACCCATACAATGCGCACCACCCCGTGATGTTTTTCTCACTCCTACTAATGAATGTAATGTAACACACAGCCGTACAATGCGCACCACCCCGTGATGTTTTTCTCACTCCTACTAGTGAATCTAATGTAACACACACCCATACAATGCGCACCACCACGCGATGTTTTTCAGAAACCTATCCTACATTGCCACTGCATGTTCCCTGACCTCCCCATGCTGACCACCCCGCAGTGCTTTTGTCCATCCTACATTGCCACTCACTGCCTATCCTAAATCAGACCCTCCGATTCACACCACCCCGTGATGTTTTTCTAACTCCTACTAGTGAATGTAATGTAACACACACCCATACAATGCGCACCACCCCGTGATGTTTTTCTCACTCCTATTAGTGAATGTAATGTAACACACACCCATACAATGCGCACCACCCCGTGATGTTTTTCTCACTGCTACTAGTGAATGTAATGTAACACACACCCATACAATGCGCACCACCCCGTGTTGATTTTCTCACTCCTACTAGTGAATGTAATGTAACACACACCCATACAATGCGCACCCCCCCTGATGTTTTTCTCACTCCTATTAGTGAATGTAATGTAACACACACCCATACAATGCGCACCACCCCGTGATGTTTTTCTCACTCCTACTAGTGAATCTAATGTAACACACACCCATACAATGCGCACCACCACGCGATGTTTTTCAGAAACCTATCCTACATTGCCACTGCATGTTCCCTGACCTCCCCATGCTGACCACCCCGCAGTGCTTTTGTCCATCCTACATTGCCACTCACTGCCTATCCTAAATCAGACCCTCCGATTCACACCACCCCGTGATGTTTTTCTCACTCGTACTAGTGAATGTAATGTAATACACACCCATACAATGCGCACCACCCCGTGATGTTTTTCTCACTCCTACTAGTGAATGTAATGTAACACACACCCATACAATGCGCACCACCCCGTGATGTTTTTCTCACTGCTACTAGTGAATGTAATGTAACACACACCCATACAATGCGCACCACCCCGTGTTGATTTTCTCACTCCTACTAGTGAATGTAATGTAACACACACCCATACAATGCGCACCACCCCGTGATGTTTTTCTCACTCCTACTAGTGACTGTAATGTAACACAAACCCATACAATGCGCACCACCCCGTGATGTTTTTCTCACTCCTACTAGTGAATGTAATGTAACACACACCCGTACAATGCGCACCACCCCGTGATCTTTTTCTCACTCCTACTAGTGAATCTAATGTAACACACACCCATACAATGCGCACCACCACGCGATGTTTTTCAGAAACCTATCCTACATTGCCACTGCATGTTCCCTGACCTCCCCATGCTGACCACCCCGCAGTGCTTTTGTCCATCCTACATTGCCACTCACTGCCTATCCTAAATCAGACCCTCCGTTTCACACCACCCCGTGATGTTTTTCTCACTCCTACTAGTGAATGTAATGTAACACACACCCATACAATGCGCACCACCCCGTGATGTTTTTCTCACTCCTATTAGTGAATGTAATGTAACACACACCCATACAATGCGCACCACCCCGTGATGTTTTTCTCACTGCTACTAGTGAATGTAATGTAACACACACCCATACAATGCGCACCACCCCGTGTTGATTTTCTCACTCCTACTAGTGAATGTAATGTAACACACACCCATACAATGCGCACCACCCCGTGATGTTTTTCTCACTCCTACTAGTGAATGTAATGTAACACACACCCATACAATGCGCACCACCCCGTGATGTTTTTCTCACTCCTACTAGTGAATGTAATGTAACACACACCCATACAATGCGCACCACCCCGTGATGTTTTTCTCACTCCTACTAGTGAATGTAATGTAACACACACCCATACAATGCGCACCACCACGTGATGTTTTTCTCACTCCTACTAGTGAATGTAATGTAACACACACCCATACAATGCGCACCACCCCGTGATGTTTTTCTCACTCCTACTAGTGAATGTAATGTAACACACACCCATACAATGCGCACCACCCCGTGATGTTTTTCTCACTCCTACTAGTGAATGTAATGTAACACACACCCATACAATGCGCACCACCCCGTGATGTTTTTCTCACTCCTACTAGTGAATGTAATGTAACACACACCCATACAATGCGCACCCCCCCTGATGTTTTTCTCACTCCTATTAGTGAATGTAATGTAACACACACCCATACAATGCGCACCACCCCGTGATGTTTTTATCACTCCTACTAGTGAATCTAATGTAACACACACCCATACAATGCGCACCACCACGCGATGTTTTTCAGAAACCTATCCTACATTGCCACTGCATGTTCCATGACCTCCCCATGCTGACCACCCCGCAGTGCTTTTGTCCATCCTACATTGCCACTCACTGCCTATCCTAAATCAGACACTCCGATTCACACCACCCCGTGATGTTTTTCTCACCCCTACTAGTAAATGTAATGTAACACACACCCATACAATGCGCACCACCCCGTGATGTTTTTCTCACTCCTATTAGTGAATGTAATGTAACACACACCCATACAATGCGCACCACCCCGTGATGTTTTTCTCACTGCTACTAGTGAATGTAATGTAACACACACCCATACAATGCGCACCACCCCGTGTTGATTTTCTCACTCCTACTAGTGAATGTAATGTAACACACACCCATACAATGCGCACCACCCCGTGATGTTTTTCTCACTCCTACTAGTGACTGTAATGTAACACACACCCATACAATGCGCACCACCCCGTGATGTTTTTCTCACTCCTACTAGTGAATGTAATGTAACACACACCCGTACAATGCGCACCACCCCGTGATGTTTTTCTCACTCCTACTAGTGAATGTAATGTAACACACACCCATACAATGCGCACCACCCCGTGATGTTTTTTGTCACTCCTACTAGTGAATGTAATGTAACACACACCCATAAAATGCGCACCCCCCCTGATGTTTTTCTCACTCCTATTAGTGAATGTAATGTAACACACACCCATACAATGCGCACCACCCCGTGATGTTTTTCTCACTCCTACTAGTGAATCTAATGTAACACACACCCATACAATGCGCACCACCACGCGATGTTTTTCAGAAACCTATCCTACATTGCCACTGCATGTTCCCTGACCTCCCCATGCTGACCACCCCGCAGTGCTTTTGTCCATCCTACATTGCCACTCACTGCCTATCCTAAATCAGACCCTCCGATTCACACCACCCCGTGATGTTTTTCTCACTCCTACTAGTGAATGTAATGTAACACACACCCATACAATGCGCACCACCCCGTGATGTTTTTCTCACTCCTATTAGTGAATGTAATGTAACACACACCCATACAATGCGCACCACCCCGTGATGTTTTTCTCACTGCTACTAGTGAATGTAATGTAACACACACCCATACAATGCGCACCACCCCGTGTTGATTTTCTCACTCCTACTAGTGAATGTAATGTAACACACACCCATACAATGCGCACCACCCCGTGATGTTTTTCTCACTCCTACTAGTGAATGTAATGTAACACACACCCATACAATGCGCACCACCCCGTGATGTTTTTCTCACTCCTACTAGTGAATGTAATGTAACACACACCCGTACAATGCGCACCACCCCGTGATGTTTTTCTCACTCCTACTAGTGAATCTAATGTAACACACACCCATACAATGCGCACCACCACGCGATGTTTTTCAGAAACCTATCCTACATTGCCACTGCATGTTCCCTGACCTCCCCATGCTGACCACTCCGCAGTGCTTTTGTCCATCCTACATTGCCACTCACTGCCTATCCTAAATCAGACCCTCCGTTTCACACCACCCCGTGATGTTTTTCTCACTCCTACTAGTGAATGTAATGTAACACACACCCATACAATGCGCACCACCCCGTGTTGATTTTCTCACTCCTACTAGTGAATGTAATGTAACACACACCCATACAATGCGCACCACCCCGTGATGTTTTTCTCACTGCTACTAGTGAATGTAATGTAACACACACCCATACAATGCGCACCACCCCGTGTTGATTTTCTCACTCCTACTAGTGAATGTAATGTAACACACACCCATACAATGCGCACCACCCCGTGATGTTTTTCTCACTCCTACTAGTGAATGTAATGTAACACACACCCATACAATGCGCACCACCCCGTGATGTTTTTCTCACTCCTACTAGTGAATGTAATGTAACACACAGCCATACAATGCGCACCACCCCGTGATGTTTTTCTCACTGCTACTAGTGAATGTAATGTAACACACACCCATACAATGCGCACCACCCCGTGATGTTTTTCTCACTCCTACTAGTGAATGTAATGTAACACACACCCATACAATGCGAACCACCCCGTGATGTTTTTCGCACTCCTACTAATGAATCTAATGTAACACACACCCATACAATGCGCACCACCCCGCGATGTTTTTCAGAAACCTATCCTACATTGCCACTGCATGTTCCCTGACCTCCCCATGCTGACCACCCCGCAGTACTTTTCTCCATTCTACATTGCCACTCACTGCCTATCCAAATTCAGACCCTCCGATTCACACCACCCCGTGATGTTTTTCTCACTCCTAGTAGTGAATGTAATGTAACACCCACCCATACAATGCGCACCACCCCGTGATGTTTTTCTCACTCCTACTAGTGAATGTAATGTAACACACACCCATACAATGCGCACCACCCCGTGATGTTTTTCTCACTCCTACTAGTGAATGTAATGTAACACACACCATAAATGCGCACCACCCCGTGATGTTTTTCTCATTCCTACTAGTGAATCTAATGTAACACACACCCATACAATGCGCACCACCCCGCGATGTTTTTCAGAAACGGATCCTACATTGCCCCTGCTTGTTCCCTGACCTCCGCATGCTGACCACCCCGCGGTGCTTTTCTCCATCCTACATTGCCACTCACTGCCTATCCTAATTCAGACCCTCCGATTCACACCACCAGATGATGTTTTTCTCACTGCTACTAGTGAATGTAATGTAACACACACCCATACAATGCGCACCACCCCGTGATGTTTTTCTCACTCCTACTAGTGAATGTAATGTAACACACACCCATACAGTGCGCACCACCCCGTGATATTTTTCTCACTCCTAATAGTGAACGTAATGTAACACACACCCATACAATGCGCACCACCCCGTGATGTTTTTCTCACTCCTACTAGTGAATGTAATGTAACACACACCCATACAATGTGCACCACCCCGTGATGTTTTTCTCACTCCTACTAGTGTATCTAATGTAACACACACCCATACAATGCGCACCACCCCGTGATGTTTTTGTCACTCCTACTAGTGAATCTAATGTAACACACACCCATACAATGCGCACCACCCCGTGATGTTTTTCTCACTCCTACTAGTGAATGTAATGTAACACACACCCGTACAATGCGCACCACCCCGTGATGTTTTTCTCACTCCTACTAGTGAATCTAATGTAACACACACCCATACAATGCGCACCACCACGCGATGTTTTTCAGAAACCTATCCTACATTGCCACTGCATGTTCCCTGACCTCCCCATGCTGACCACCCCGCAGTGCTTTTGTCCATCCTACATTGCCACTCACTGCCTATCCTAAATCAGACCCTCCGATTCACACCACCCCGTGATGTTTTTCTCACTCCTACTAGTGAATGTAATGTAACACACACCCATACAATGCGCACCACCCCGTGATGTTTTTCTCACTCCTATTAGTGAATGTAATGTAACACACACCCATACAATGCGCACCACCCCGTGATGTTTTTCTCACTGCTACTAGTGAATGTAATGTAACACACACCCATACAATGCGCACCACCCCGTGTTGATTTTCTCACTCCTACTAGTGAATGTAATGTAACACACACCCATACATTGCGCACCACCCCGTGATGTTTTTCTCACTCCTACTAGTGAATGTAATGTAACACACACCCATACAATGCGCACCACCCCGTGATGTTTTTCTCACTCCTACTAGTGAATGTAATGTAACACACACCCATACAATGCGCACCACCACGTGATGTTTTTCTCACTCCTATTAGTGAATGTAATGTAACACACACCCATACAATGCGCACCACCCCGTGATGTTTTTCTCACTCCTACTAGTGAATGTAATGTAACACACACCCATACAATGCGCACCACCCCGTGATGTTTTTCTCATTCCTACTAGTGAATCTAATGTAACACACACCCATACAATGCGCACCACCCCGCGATATTTTTCAGAAACGGATCCTACATTGCCCCTGCTTGTTCCCTGACCTCCGCATGCTGACCACCCCGCGGTGCTTTTCTCCATCCTACATTGCCACTCACTGCCTATCCTAATTCAGACCCTCCAATTCACACCACCAGATGATGTTTTTCTCACTGCTACTAGTGAATGTAATGTAACACACACCCATACAATGCGCACCACCCCGTGATGTTTTTCTCACTCCTACTAGTGAATGTAATGTAACACACACCCATACAGTGCGCACCACCCCGTGATATTTTTCTCACTCCTAATAGTGAACGTAATGTAACACACACCCATACAATGCGCACCACCCCGTGATGTTTTTCTCACTCCTACTAGTGAATGTAATGTAACACACACCCATACAATGTGCACCACCCCGTGATGTTTTTCTCACTCCTACTAGTGTATCTAATGTAACGCACACCCATACAATGTGCACCACCCCGTGATGTTTTTCTCACTCCTACTAGTGAATGTAATGTAACACACACCCATACAATGTGCACCACCCCGTGATGTTTTTCTCACTCCTACTAGTGTATCTAATGTAACACACACCCATACAATGCGCACCACCCCGTGATGTTTTTGTCACTCCTACTAGTGAATCTAATGTAACACACACCCATACAATGCGCACCACCCCGTGATGTTTTTCTCACTCCTACTAGTGAATGTAATGTAACACACACCCATACAATGCGCACCACCCCGTGATGTTTTTCTCACTCGTATTAGTGAATGTAATGTAACACACACCCATACAATGCGCACCACCCCGTGATGTTTTTCTCACTGCTACTAGTGAATGTAATGTAACACACACCCATACAATGCGCACCACCCCGTGTTGATTTTCTCACTCCTACTAGTGAATGTAATGTAACACACACCCGTACAATGCGCACCACCCCGTGATGTTTTTCTCACTCCTACTAGTGAATCTAATGTAACACACACCCATACAATGCGCACCACCCCGTGATGTTTTTCTCACTCCTACTAGTGAATGTAATGTAACACACACCCGTACAATGCGCACCACCCCGTGATGTTTTTCTCACTCCTACTAGTGAATCTAATGTAACACACACCCATACAATGCGCACCACCACGCGATGTTTTTCAGAAACCTATCCTACATTGCCACTGCATGTTCCCTGACCTCCCCATGCTGACCACCCCGCAGTGCTTTTGTCCATCCTACATTGCCACTCACTGCTTATCCTAAATCAGACCCTCCGATTCACACCACCCCGTGATGTTTTTCTCACTCCTACTAGTGAATGTAATGTAACACACACCCATACAATGCGCACCACCCCGTGATGTTTTTCTCACTCCTATTAGTGAATGTAATGTAACACACACCCATACAATGCGCACCACCCCGTGATGTTTTTCTCACTGCTACTAGTGAATGTAATGTAACACACACCCATACAATGCGCACCACCCCGTGTTGATTTTCTCACTCCTACTAGTGAATGTAATGTAACACACACCCATACATTGCGCACCACCCCGTGATGTTTTTCTCACTCCTACTAGTGAATGTAATGTAACACACACCCATACAATGCGCACCACCCCGTGATGTTTTTCTCACTCCTACTAGTGAATGTAATGTAACACACACCCATACAATGCGCACCACCACGTGATGTTTTTCTCACTCCTATTAGTGAATGTAATGTAACACACACCCATACAATGCGCACCACCCCGTGATGTTTTTCTCACTCCTACTAGTGAATGTAATGTAACACACACCCATACAATGCGCACCACCCCGTGATGTTTTTCTCATTCCTACTAGTGAATCTAATGTAACACACACCCATACAATGCGCACCACCCCGCGATGTTTTTCAGAAACGGATCCTACATTGCCCCTGCTTGTTCCCTGACCTCCGCATGCTGACCACCCCGCGGTGCTTTTCTCCATCCTACATTGCCACTCACTGCCTATCCTAATTCAGACCCTCCGATTCACACCACCAGATGATGTTTTTCTCACTGCTACTAGTGAATGTAATGTAACACACACCCATACAATGCGCACCACCCCGTGATGTTTTTCTCACTCCTACTAGTGAATGTAATGTAACACACACCCATACAGTGCGCACCACCCCGTGATATTTTTCTCACTCCTAATAGTGAACGTAATGTAACACACACCCATACAATGCGCACCACCCCGTGATGTTTTTCTCACTCCTACTAGTGAATGTAATGTAACACACACCCATACAATGTGCACCACCCCGTGATGTTTTTCTCACTCCTACTAGTGTATCTAATGTAACACACACCCATACAATGCGCACCACCCCGTGATGTTTTTGTCACTCCTACTAGTGAATCTAATGTAACACACACCCATACAATGCGCACCACCCCGTGATGTTTTTCTCACTCCTACTAGTGAATGTAATGTAACACACACCCATACAATGCGCACCACCCCGTGATGTTTTTCTCACTCCTATTAGTGAATGTAATGTAACACACACCCATACAATGCGCACCACCCCGTGATGTTTTTCTCACTGCTACTAGTGAATGTAATGTAACACACACCCATACAATGCACACCACCCCGTGTTGATTTTCTCACTCCTACTAGTGAATGTAATGTAACACACACCCATACAATGCGCACCCCCCCTGATGTTTTTCTCACTCCTATTAGTGAATGTAATGTAACACACACCCTTACAATGCGCACTACCCCGTGATGTTTTTCTCACTCCTACTAGTGAATCTAATGTAACACACACCCATACAATGCGCACCACCACGCGATGTTTTTCAGAAACCTATCCTACATTGCCACTGCATGTTCCCTGACCTCCCCATGCTGACCACCCCGCAGTGCTTTTGTCCATCCTACATTGCCACTCACTGCCTATCCTAAATCAGACCCTCCGATTCACACCACCCCGTGATGTTTTTCTCACTCGTACTAGTGAATGTAATGTAACACACACCCATACAATGCGCACCACCCCGTGATGTTTTTCTCACTCCTACTAGTGAATGTAATGTAACACACAGCCATACAATGCGCACCACCCCTGATGTTTTTCTCACTGCTACTAGTGAATGTAATGTAACACACACCCATACAATGCGCACCACCCCGTGATGTTTTTCTCACTCCTACTAGTGAATGTAATGTAACACACACCCATACAATGCGAACCACCCCGTGATGTTTTTCGCACTCCTACTAATGAATCTAATGTAACACACACCCATACAATGCGCACCACCCCGCGATATTTTTCAGAAACCTATCCTACATTGCCACTGCATGTTCCCTGACCTCCCCATGCTGACCACCCCGCAGTACTTTTCTCCATCCTACATTGCCACTCACTGCCTATCCAAATTGAGACCCTCCGATTCACACCACCCCGTGATGTTTTTCTCACTGCTACTAGTGAATGTAATGTAACACACACCCATACAATGCGCACCACCCCGTGTTGATTTTCTCACTCCTACTAGTGAATGTAATGTAACACACACCCATACAATGCGCACCACCCCGTGATGTTTTTCTCACTCCTACTAGTGACTGTAATGTAACACACACCCATACAATGCGCACCACCCCGTGATGTTTTTCTCACTCCTACTAGTGAATGTAATGTAACACACACCCGTACAATGCGCACCACCCCGTGATGTTTTTCTCACTCCTAATAGTGAATCTAATGTAACACACACCCATACAATGCGCACCACCACGCGATGTTTTTCAGAAACCTATCCTACATTGCCACTGCATGTTCCCTGACCTCCCCATGCTGACCACTCCGCAGTGCTTTTGTCCATCCTACATTGCCACTCACTGCCTATCCTAAATCAGACCCTCCGTTTCACACCACCCCGTGATGTTTTTCTCACTCCTACTAGTGAATGTAATGTAACACACACCCATACAATGCGCACCACCCCGTGTTGATTTTCTCACTCCTACTAGTGAATGTAATGTAACACACACCCATACAATGCGCACCACCCCGTGATGTTTTTCTCACTGCTACTTGTGAATGTAATGTAACACACACCCATACAATGCGCACCACCCCGTGTTGATTTTCTCACTCCTACTAGTGAATGTAATGTAACACACACCCATACAATGCGCACCACCCCGTGATGTTTTTCTCACTCCTACTAGTGAATGTAATGTAACACACACCCATACAATGCGCACCACCCCGTGATGTTTTTCTCACTCCTACTAGTGAATGTAATGTAACACACAGCCATACAATGCGCACCACCCCGTGATGTTTTTCTCACTGCTACTAGTGAATGTAATGTAACACACACCCATACAATGCGCACCACCCCGTGATGTTTTTCTCACTCCTACTAGTGAATGTAATGTAACACACACCCATACAATGCGAACCACCCCGTGATGTTTTTCGCACTCCTACTAATGAATCTAATGTAACACACACCCATACAATGCGCACCACACCGCGATGTTTTTCAGAAACCTATCCTACATTGCCACTGCATGTTCCCTGACCTCCCCATGCTGACCACCCCGCAGTACTTTTCTCCATCCTACATTGCCACTCACTGCCTATCCAAATTCAGACCCTCCGATTCACACCACCCCGTGATGTTTTTCTCACTCCTACTAGTGAATGTAATGTAACACACACCCGTACAATGCGCACCACCCCGTGATGTTTTTCTCACTCCTACTAGTGAATGTAATGTAACACACACCCATACAATGCGCACCACCCCGTGATGTTTTTCTCACTCCTACTAGTGAATGTAATGTAACACACACCCATACAATGCGCACCCCCCCTGATGTTTTTCTCACTCCTATTAGTGAATGTAATGTAACACACACCCATACAATGCGCACCACCCCGTGATGTTTTTCTCACTCCTACTAGTGAATCTAATGTAACACACACCCATACAATGCGCACCACCACGCGATGTTTTTCAGAAACCTATCCTACATTGCCACTGCATGTTCCCTGATCTCCCCATGCTGACCACCCCGCAGTGCTTTTGTCCATCCTACATTGCCACTCACTGCCTATCCTAAATCAGACCCTCCGATTCACACCACCCCGTGATGTTTTTCTCACTCCTACTAGTGAATGTAATGTAACACACACCCATACAATGCGCACCACCCCGTGATGTTTTTCTCACTCCTATTAGTGAATGTAATGTAACACACACCCATACAATGCGCACCACCCCGTGATGTTTTTCTCACTGCTACTAGTGAATGTAATGTAACACACACCCATACAATGCGCACCACCCCGTGTTGATTTTCTCACTCCTACTAGTGAATGTAATGTAACACACACCCATACAATGTGCACCACCCCGTGATGTTTTTCTCACTCCTACTAGTGAATGTAATGTAACACACACCCATACAATGCGCACCACCCCGTGATGTTTTTCTCACTCCTATTAGTGAATGTAATGTAACACACACCCATACAATGCGCACCACCCCGTGATGTTTTTCTCACTCCTACTAGTGAATGTAATGTAACACACACCCATACAATGCGCACCACCCCGTGATGTTTTTCTCATTCCTACTAGTGAATCTAATGTAACACACACCCATACAATGCGCACCACCCCGCGATGTTTTTCAGAAACGGATCCTACATTGCCCCTGCTTGTTCCCTGACCTCCGCATGCTGACCACCCCGCGGTGCTTTTCTCCATCCTACATTGCCACTCACTGCCTATCCTAATTCAGACCCTCCGATTCACACCACCAGATGATGTTTTTCTCACTGCTACTAGTGAATGTAATGTAACACACACCCATACAATGCGCACCACCCCGTGATGTTTTTCTCACTCCTACTAGTGAATGTAATGTAACACACACCCATACAGTGCGCACCACCCCGTGATATTTTTCTCACTCCTAATAGTGAACGTAATGTAACACACACCCATACAATGCGCACCACCCCGTGATGTTTTTCTCACTCCTACTAGTGAATGTAATGTAACACACACCCATACAATGTGCACCACCCCGTGATGTTTTTCTCACTCCTACTAGTGTATCTAATGTAACACACACCCATACAATGCGCACCACCCCGTGATGTTTTTGTCACTCCTACTAGTGAATCTAATGTAACACACACCCATACAATGCGCACCACCCCGTGATGTTTTTCTCACTCCTACTAGTGAATGTAATGTAACACACACCCATACAATGCGCACCACCCCGTGATGTTTTTCTCACTCCTATTAGTGAATGTAATGTAACACACACCCATACAATGCGCACCACCCCGTGATGTTTTTCTCACTGCTACTAGTGAATGTAATGTAACACACACCCATACAATGCGCACCACCCCGTGTTGATTTTCTCACTCCTACTAGTGAATGTAATGTAACACACACCCGTACAATGCGCACCACCCCGTGATGTTTTTCTCACTCCTACTAGTGAATCTAATGTAACACACACCCATACAATGCGCACCACCCCGTGATGTTTTTCTCACTCCTACTAGTGAATGTAATGTAACACACACCCGTACAATGCGCACCACCCCGTGATGTTTTTCTCACTCCTACTAGTGAATCTAATGTAACACACACCCATACAATGCGCACCACCACGCGATGTTTTTCAGAAACCTATCCTACATTGCCACTGCATGTTCCCTGACCTCCCCATGCTGACCACCCCGCAGTGCTTTTGTCCATCCTACATTGCCACTCACTGCCTATCCTAAATCAGACCCTCCGATTCACACCACCCCGTGATGTTTTTCTCACTCCTACTAGTGAATGTAATGTAACACACACCCATACAATGCGCACCACCCCGTGATGTTTTTCTCACTCCTATTAGTGAATGTAATGTAACACACACCCATACAATGCGCACCACCCCGTGATGTTTTTCTCACTGCTACTAGTGAATGTAATGTAACACACACCCATACAATGCGCACCACCCCGTGTTGATTTTCTCACTCCTACTAGTGAATGTAATGTAACACACACCCATACATTGCGCACCACCCCGTGATGTTTTTCTCACTCCTACTAGTGAATGTAATGTAACACACACCCATACAATGCGCACCACCCCGTGATGTTTTTCTCACTCCTACTAGTGAATGTAATGTAACACACACCCATACAATGCGCACCACCACGTGATGTTTTTCTCACTCCTATTAGTGAATGTAATGTAACACACACCCATACAATGCGCACCACCCCGTGATGTTTTTCTCACTCCTACTAGTGAATGTAATGTAACACACACCCATACAATGCGCACCACCCCGTGATGTTTTTCTCATTCCTACTAGTGAATCTAATGTAACACACACCCATACAATGCGCACCACCCCGCGATGTTTTTCAGAAACGGATCCTACATTGCCCCTGCTTGTTCCCTGACCTCCGCATGCTGACCACCCCGCGGTGCTTTTCTCCATCCTACATTGCCACTCACTGCCTATCCTAATTCAGACCCTCCGATTCACACCACCAGATGATGTTTTTCTCACTGCTACTAGTGAATGTAATGTAACACACACCCATACAATGCGCACCACCCCGTGATGTTTTTCTCACTCCTACTAGTGAATGTAATGTAACACACACCCATACAGTGCGCACCACCCCGTGATATTTTTCTCACTCCTAATAGTGAACGTAATGTAACACACACCCATACAATGCGCACCACCCCGTGATGTTTTTCTCACTCCTACTAGTGAATGTAATGTAACACACACCCATACAATGTGCACCACCCCGTGATGTTTTTCTCACTCCTACTAGTGTATCTAATGTAACACACACCCATACAATGCGCACCACCCCGTGATGTTTTTGTCACTCCTACTAGTGAATCTAATGTAACACACACCCATACAATGCGCACCACCCCGTGATGTTTTTCTCACTCCTACTAGTGAATGTAATGTAACACACACCCATACAATGCGCACCACCCCGTGATGTTTTTCTCACTCCTATTAGTGAATGTAATGTAACACACACCCATACAATGCGCACCACCCCGTGATGTTTTTCTCACTGCTACTAGTGAATGTAATGTAACACACACCCATACAATGCGCACCACCCCGTGTTGATTTTCTCACTCCTACTAGTGAATGTAATGTAACACACACCCATACAATGCGCACCCCCCCTGATGTTTTTCTCACTCCTATTAGTGAATGTAATGTAACACACACCCTTACAATGCGCACTACCCCGTGATGTTTTTCTCACTCCTACTAGTGAATCTAATGTAACACACACCCATACAATGCGCACCACCACGCGATGTTTTTCAGAAACCTATCCTACATTGCCACTGCATGTTCCCTGACCTCCCCATGCTGACCACCCCGCAGTGCTTTTGTCCATCCTACATTGCCACTCACTGCCTATCCTAAATCAGACCCTCCGATTCACACCACCCCGTGATGTTTTTCTCACTCGTACTAGTGAATGTAATGTAACACACACCCATACAATGCGCACCACCCCGTGATGTTTTTCTCACTCCTACTAGTGAATGTAATGTAACACACAGCCATACAATGCGCACCACCCCGTGATGTTTTTCTCACTGCTACTAGTGAATGTAATGTAACACACACCCATACAATGCGCACCACCCCGTGATGTTTTTCTCACTCCTACTAGTGAATGTAATGTAACACACACCCATACAATGCGAACCACCCCGTGATGTTTTTCGCACTCCTACTAATGAATCTAATGTAACACACACCCATACAATGCGCACCACCCCGCGATATTTTTCAGAAACCTATCCTACATTGCCACTGCATGTTCCCTGACCTCCCCATGCTGACCACCCCGCAGTACTTTTCTCCATCCTACATTGCCACTCACTGCCTATCCAAATTGAGACCCTCAGATTCACACCACCCCGTGATGTTTTTCTCACTGCTACTAGTGAATGTAATGTAACACACACCCATACAATGCGCACCACCCCGTGTTGATTTTCTCACTCCTACTAGTGAATGTAATGTAACACACACCCATACAATGCGCACCACCCCGTGATGTTTTTCTCACTCCTACTAGTGACTGTAATGTAACACACACCCATACAATGCGCACCACCCCGTGATGTTTTTCTCACTCCTACTAGTGAATGTAATGTAACACACACCCGTACAATGCGCACCACCCCGTGATGTTTTTCTCACTCCTAATAGTGAATCTAATGTAACACACACCCATACAATGCGCACCACCACGCGATGTTTTTCAGAAACCTATCCTACATTGCCACTGCATGTTCCCTGACCTCCCCATGCTGACCACTCCGCAGTGCTTTTGTCCATCCTACATTGCCACTCACTGCCTATCCTAAATCAGACCCTCCGTTTCACACCACCCCGTGATGTTTTTCTCACTCCTACTAGTGAATGTAATGTAACACACACCCATACAATGCGCACCACCCCGTGTTGATTTTCTCACTCCTACTAGTGAATGTAATGTAACACACACCCATACAATGCGCACCACCCCGTGATGTTTTTCTCACTGCTACTTGTGAATGTAATGTAACACACACCCATACAATGCGCACCACCCCGTGTTGATTTTCTCACTCCTACTAGTGAATGTAATGTAACACACACCCATACAATGCGCACCACCCCGTGATGTTTTTCTCACTCCTACTAGTGAATGTAATGTAACACACACCCATACAATGCGCACCACCCCGTGATGTTTTTCTCACTCCTACTAGTGAATGTAATGTAACACACAGCCATACAATGCGCACCACCCCGTGATGTTTTTCTCACTGCTACTAGTGAATGTAATGTAACACACACCCATACAATGCGCACCACCCCGTGATGTTTTTCTCACTCCTACTAGTGAATGTAATGTAACACACACCCATACAATGCGAACCACCCCGTGATGTTTTTCGCACTCCTACTAATGAATCTAATGTAACACACACCCATACAATGCGCACCACACCGCGATGTTTTTCAGAAACCTATCCTACATTGCCACTGCATGTTCCCTGACCTCCCCATGCTGACCACCCCGCAGTACTTTTCTCCATCCTACATTGCCACTCACTGCCTATCCAAATTCAGACCCTCCGATTCACACCACCCCGTGATGTTTTTCTCACTCCTACTAGTGAATGTAATGTAACACACACCCGTACAATGCGCACCACCCCGTGATGTTTTTCTCACTCCTACTAGTGAATGTAATGTAACACACACCCATACAATGCGCACCACCCCGTGATGTTTTTCTCACTCCTACTAGTGAATGTAATGTAACACACACCCATACAATGCGCACCCCCCCTGATGTTTTTCTCACTCCTATTAGTGAATGTAATGTAACACACACCCATACAATGCGCACCACCCCGTGATGTTTTTCTCACTCCTACTAGTGAATCTAATGTAACACACACCCATACAATGCGCACCACCACGCGATGTTTTTCAGAAACCTATCCTACATTGCCACTGCATGTTCCCTGATCTCCCCATGCTGACCACCCCGCAGTGCTTTTGTCCATCCTACATTGCCACTCACTGCCTATCCTAAATCAGACCCTCCGATTCACACCACCCCGTGATGTTTTTCTCACTCCTACTAGTGAATGTAATGTAACACACACCCATACAATGCGCACCACCCCGTGATGTTTTTCTCACTCCTATTAGTGAATGTAATGTAACACACACCCATACAATGCGCACCACCCCGTGATGTTTTTCTCACTGCTACTAGTGAATGTAATGTAACACACACCCATACAATGCGCACCACCCCGTGTTGATTTTCTCACTCCTACTAGTGAATGTAATGTAACACACACCCATACAATGTGCACCACCCCGTGATGTTTTTCTCACTCCTACTAGTGAATGTAATGTAACACACACCCATACAATGCGCACCACCCCGTGATGTTTTTCTCACTCCTACTAGTGAATGTAATGTAACACACACCCGTACAATGCGCACCACCCCGTGATGTTTTTCTCACTCCTACTAGTGAATCTAATGTAACACACACCCATACAATGCGCACCACCACGCGATGTTTTTCAGAAACCTATCCTACATTGCCACTGCATGTTCCCTGACGTCCCCATGCTGACCACCCAGCAGTGCTTTTGTCCATCCTACATTGCCACTCACTGCCTATCCTAAATCAGACCCTCCGATTCACACCACCCCGTGATGTTTTTCTCACTCCTACTAGTGAATGTAATGTAACACACAACCATACAATGCGCACCACCCCGTGGTGTTTTTCTCACTCCTATTAGTGAATGTAATGTAACACACACCCATACAATGCGCACCACCCCGTGATGTTTTTCTCACTGCTACTAGTGAATGTAATGTAACACACACCCATACAATGCGCACCACCCCGTGTTGATTTTCTCACTCCTACTAGTGAATGTAATGTAACACACACCCATACAATGCGCACCACCCCGTGATGTTTTTCTCACTCCTACTAGTGAATGTAATGTAACACACACCCATACAATGCGCACCACCCCGTGATGTTTTTCTCATTCCTACTAGTGAATCTAATGTAACACACACCCATACAATGCGCACCACCCCGCGATGTTTTTCAGAAACGGATCCTACATTGCCCCTGCTTGTTCCCTGACCTCCGCATGCTGACCACCCCGCGGTGCTTTTCTCCATCCTACATTGCCACTCACTGCCTATCCTAATTCAGACCCTTCGATTCACACCACCAGATGATGTTTTTCTCACTGCTACTAGTGAATGTAATGTAACACACACCCATACAATGCGCACCACCCCGTGATGTTTTTCTCACTCCTACTAGTGAATGTAATGTTACACACAACCATACAATGCGCACCACCCCGTGATGTTTTTGTCACTCCTACTAGTGAATGTAATGTAACAAACACCCATAAAATGCGCACCGCCCCGTGATGTTTTTCTCACTCCTACTAGTGAATGTAATGAAACACACAGCCATACAATGCGCACCACCCCGTGATGTTTTTCTCACTGCTACTAGTGAATGTAATGTAACACACACCCATACAATGCGCACCACCCCGTGATGTTTTTCTCACTCCTACTAGTGAATGTAATGTAACACACACCCATACAGTGCGAACCACCCCGTGATGTTTTTCTCACTCCTACTAGTGAATGTAATGTAACACACACCCATACAGTGCGCACCACCCCGTGATATTTTTCTCACTCCTAATAGTGAACGTAATGTAACACACACCCATACAATGCGCACCACCCCGTGATGTTTTTGTCACTCCTACTAGTGAATGTAATGTAACACACACCCATACAATGTGCACCACCCCGTGATGTTTTTCTCACTCCTACTAGTGTATCTAATGTGACACACACCCATACAATGCGCACCACCCCGTGATGTTTTTGTCACTCCTACTAGTGAATCTAATGTAACACACACCCATACAATGCGCACCACCCCGTGATGTTTTTCTCACTCCTACTAGTGAATGTAATGTAAAACACACCCATACAATGCGCACCACCCCGTGATGTTTTTCTCACTCCTATTAGTGAATGTAATGTAACACACACCCATACAATGCGCACCACCCCGTGATGTTTTTCTCACTGCTACTAGTGAATGTAATGTAACACACACCCATACAATGCGCACCACCCCGTGTTGATTTTCTCACTCCTACTAGTGAATGTAATGTAACACACACCCATACAATGCGCACCCCCCCTGATGTTTTTCTCACTCCTATTAGTGAATGTAATGTAACACACACCCATACAATGCGCACCACCCCGTGATGTTTTTCTCACTCCTACTAGTGAATCTAATGTAACACACCCATACAATGCGCACCACCACGCGATGTTTTTCAGAAACCTATCCTACATTGCCACTGCATGTTCCCTGACCTCCCCATGCTGACCACCCCGCAGTGCTTTTGTCCATCCTACATTGCCACTCACTGCCTATCCTAAATCAGACCCTCCGATTCACACCACCCCGTGATGTTTTTCTCACTCGTACTAGTGAATGTAATGTAACACACACCCATACAATGCGCACCACCCCGTGATGTTTTTCTCACTCCTACTAGTGAATGTAATGTAACACACAGCCATACAATGCGCACCACCCCGTGATGTTTTTCTCACTGCTACCAGTGAATGTAATGTAACACACACCCATACAATGCGCACCACCCCGTGATGTTTTTCTCACTCCTACTAGTGAATGTAATGTAACACACACCCATACAATGCGAACCACCCCGTGA